>NW_028324161.1:322000-483000 GCF_054372755.1 Phalangium opilio | reverse complement strand
CAGCACATCGAGGAAGGTTCGAACCACTGCAAATTCCGCTTTTAACATTGTTTCTCGATTCAAAATTGACAATTTATTCCAGGAACCTGCGTTTCTTTTCGTATTTTTAGCTAGAACCAAAAGGTAATCCATAACGAAATATTCAGCAAAGGTTCGATGTATAAACGTCAGATTTCCAATATAAACTCCCGCCTTTAAAAGCGAATTCTCAAGTAGGCCTTCTTCGACCTCAAGTTCGGGGTAATTCAATTCTTCATATACGTTTTCATGCAGTAAAAGTTGAAGAGCGTATTGTCTGTGTTTCTGAAGTATTTGTGATTTCATACTTTTTTGAGCATTGTTCGTAGCTACGTTACCGCCCGCGGGTGAACATTTTTCGTTATCGTAAATTACAACTTTGCCTTCAATAAAATTTTCGTATAAATCGATTAACGCTACGTTGTCAATCATTGCGAATTGGCCATTTGAAATGTTACGCAGCATATATGACGCTAATAATCTGCATTGTAATGGAACTCCCATGAACTGTCTTTCATGATCCATTATAGACTTGGATAAATTGTTTATTGATGTTGAGACGTATTTATTCAAATCTTCAATCGTTTCCGGGAATTTTATATTCAGGTTATAAAAATGTTTTTGCAAATATTTAACAATGAACTCCACTTGATCTTCTTTCGAAAATGGTACCATGGTATGGGCCCAACAGCTGAAA
The DNA here is from genome assembly GCF_054372755.1 of Phalangium opilio. Taxonomy (NCBI): domain Eukaryota; kingdom Metazoa; phylum Arthropoda; class Arachnida; order Opiliones; family Phalangiidae; genus Phalangium; species Phalangium opilio. The sequence continues at coordinate 482,285 of NW_028324161.1, read as the reverse complement.
CAATCTTCCAACTGTTCCTTGGTATATGGCCTAGTTGATATTATAATTTTGTCGACACGAGTTTTCATCAACGCTTCTAGCATTTTTATGACCTGGCTATCATAAGTTGGACTAATTTCATCAAATCCGTCGAAAAGTAACACCAGTCTCCCGTAACTGGTTATCGAAATTTCAAACAACTTTTTTTCAAATGGGTTTTTCAATGTCGTGTTTTCGCTGCAAGGTAAGATATATTTCAGCATAAAATTCGATAACTCTTTTCGACTTGCGATGGAAATTTCCCCTTTTATCGCCGATTCTAAAGTCTTGGTGCACGTGTTTAAGTTGAGTCTAATAACCCAATAATTTGGATATTTAAGTTTGATTTTTTGGCCCAATACAGAAAGTACGGTTGATTTTCCCATCCCAGGAGTGTCGGAAATAATCAGTGATTTGCCAGATTTTTCAACCAAGGTTTTTTCAGAATAGGAAGAGCTCTGATCTTTGACCAAGTACTTTCGTAAATAATCCAGTTTACCACGTGACTTGTACCAAATTAACTTTGAATCATACTTTAACCAATGAATGTTCTTCATTGGATATAGTTCGCATAAACGTTGAAAATCCTCATCTTCCGTTATTTGAACGCAGTTTTCTTGATTTGCGAAACGCGGATCGTTTAGAGCTATTAATTCGGATGAGTCTATGTTGTTTAAACATTTTTCATCAATAACGTCTTTTAGTTGGAACTCTCGTGGAATATAATAATTATCGACGTCACCCAGACTCTGGAGCTCCTTTCCGACAGTTATGACTTTATTTTTAATCAAATTAAATAGAATTTCCCCTTTCAGAACTTCTTCAAATTGAATAAAATCATCTTCGAAAAAGAGATCTTTTAAACTTGAGTTTTCATTTCCTTGAAATTTGATTACTTTTCTATTCATTAGATCTTCCTGAGCTTCAATGGTCAACTCGCCCCACGTGATTCCGTCATGTTTTATCACGTGCTCTATCATTAAATCTTGGTTATTCCCATCCGTTATAAAAACTAATTTGATACTAGTTTTAGTAGATTTAATTTCGTCTCGCAAATCATGTAGATATTTCCCACGTTCGGTATTCGAGCCGAGTTCGCCAGCGCATTCGATTAATATTATCGTTTCTTCCAAATTTTTGTGTTTTACAAATTCCTTCAAAGTGAAGAAAGTTTCCGTTGTTAATAAACTTTGCAATTCAAAGGCCAAAATTAAACAATTTCCTTGGGAACTTGGAATTGTAGTCAGAGCCTTTGCCATAGCGATATCGGTTCCATAATGAGCCTGAATTTCACAAACTTTGTCTGGTTTATTTTCGAAAAATTTTATCAAAGCATGCCAAGGATCTTTGGTGTCTTCGATCTTTAATTTGATTAAATCGTTGATTTGTTTTCGGTATGTTTGAGATAGGTCGAAGTAAATCGTTTTCCTGACTTCGAAATCGGTTAAGGCATCTTCGGTTTTCTCGTTTAATTCGGGAAAAAGTCGAAGCAAGCATTTAACGTATGGCACAAGTTGACGGATATCCGAATCAGAGTTGCAGGTAAGGATATCACCTTGAAGACATATTTGTTGCAATTTTCTTTTTATCACCTCTTGTAATCGATAAAATGTTTGATTGTAGTCAAAAATTCTATTCGGGATTATTTTCAATTGCTGAAAAAGTTGCAAAAACCTTAATTCCCAATCGGTGAAAACGCTGACGTGGCATTGATTTTTCCCAACGAGTTTCGCTTGACACCGAACTTTCAAATCTTTTTGCGCTTTTGAGTTAGGTCCATCGGTGTATGTTAAATATGCCGTCGTATCTTGAGGTTCAATTTTATTCACTACTTTGGCAAATTGCCAAAAATTGGCAAATTCTTTACCGAAAGATTTGTTTTGCCTTGTCCCCAATATTTTACTTCCAATAACTTTCATACCAGTCCACAAAGTGGGTTCAATTTCGGGCCAGTCGACTACTTCAATATCATCCGAAGATGGAGTTTTCAATTTTGCTAAAAGACCTTCGAGGGTGTGAGACTGTTTTGTGTATTCAATAACATCTTCGGCGATGTTAATTTCTGGAAAAATTCGGTACAATTTTCCAACATGTTTATTGCAACAGTTGACGATATTCGGTGACGAGATATGGTTGGTTATGTCCAGACGATGTAGTTGGATCTTTCTATCAGCATATCGAACGTCAAAATCATCTTCCATCTTTGCCAGCATATTCTTGCAACCTGGGCTATCAAAAACTTCAGTGTGTGCGTGGTAACCTTTGTAAGTCACGCCTGCATCTTCTTGGTTTCGAATGTTGATGAAATTTCCTTTTTCCAACTTCAAGTACTTGAGGGAAAATGTCGTTACTTGGGCTAACCAACCACCCAAGGAATGTCCCGTGAAATATATTTCGAATTTGACGTTATAGACTTTTTCAACTGAACTGATAGCTTCATAAACTTTGTGCGTAAATGTGCAAGCGGCGTTCATTTGTCTAACATAACGATTCCACACGACTCCCATTAAATCGGCTCGTATTGTATCCAAGTTATTGGTTCCTCTATGCGCTATGACAATTCTGCGATGCTCTGGATGCCAAAATGCTGCGCCAAAATATCCCCATCTTAAATCCCAGAACGCTGGACTTCTAGCGGTTGTAAGAAGTTCCCAACCTTGAGGTAGTTGCAAACTTTCCTCGTAATCCTCATCAATATCCTCTTTATTTCGGTCCGGGTCTTTGTAGGCACTGTCAGCGAATAGCGCAAGCGTGTAACGATCCAGGAAAGGCAATACGCTCTCCAACTGTTTTTGTTTAGCCCTTGTTTCTTGTGTTGTTTTAGTTTTGAGGTCGTTGATAAAATTTTTGTTGCTGAATTCTAAGCGATCCTCGACAGTTAATTTGTCTGAGTCCTCTTTAAATGTTAAATTGTCAATTTCATTTTCCGCCTTTGAATCTGTCCCTGTTATAGAAACCAGGTTCAATATTAAATACATTTAAAATAGAACCATGGTCATTTAAGTTAGATGGTCATAGCAACACGGAAGAATTCCCTGAAAAAACTATCGTCTTCTTCAGACTCGGGTTGTGGAATAATTAGAGGATACAGAGTGTCATCCTTCCCCTCCTGCTTAAATGTAAGTGGAGAGACCTTCCTACCCTCATCATTGTAAGCAACAGTTTTCGCACTATGACCACCTAGCTTAAAGGACTATGAAACTACATTCGGAGCAAATTATAAATTATCTTACCTGCCATTGTAGAATTTGTAAATTTTCCTCACAAACTCGAAAACCAAACACGGCTTATGTTATAATTTCACACTACAAAAAAAAACATTTAAATTCATTGAAAACTGAACTAAAAGTGAAAAACCATGTTTCTATTTATAATAGTAATGAAATCACTCACGTGACGTTTGATAATTCTATCCAAATTCTTCATCCGCCATTAATGGAGTGCAATTTCTATTGGTTAAGAATTAGGTATCAACATGACGTCGCTAATCGCAAACAATGCTTCAAATATTTAAATCAAAACCTACTTTTTATCTTGCTAAACCTTTTCACGAACCATCTCCGGAATCATAAACCGCTTAGATTAGCGAAAGAACAGCGCACATTAAAATAACTTTTAACTAGCATTAAAATGTTCTTACTGAACGATCTACATCTATTTCAATTTATTTTAAGCAATTTAACTAAATATTCCGAATTTAGTATTAAATTCCGTTAATAAGGCTAAGGACACGTCTGAACTAATTTAATCTTTCAAAGTCCTTATCAGCTTGCAAGTGTAATAACATCAGACGATATGAGTAACGCGGTAAAACTTACCTTAAAAGGTATAAAAGAAGATAAGACTATAACACGCAGGGTTTTGTTTTATCAAGAAGGGATATCTAGTTTACTAGGGAGGTATAAATTCGCCACATCTCCAACTTTTTCTCCAGTCCAAACGTAGGTCCGTAGTTAATCCCCGCCTCTAAATTTTAATTACCAGTGTCTCACTGGTTCTTGAAAACTCACGTCAGTGCGACGCGAATGACGAAAATTACTGACGACCGAGGAGAGGCGAAATAGCCCGGCCTCCTTTTACGCCCCCCTTGCATTTAAAAAGGGGGACTGCAGGACTATGGCGCTCGAATACTTAGGCATCTTATACTTTCTCCCTAGTAAGCTAAATATCCCTTCTTGGTTTTATCAAAGTGAGATAGCAACGGCATAATCCAATTAAAAAAAGAGTTTCAACGAGGAATTTCTTGTTACTAAGGCAAAATAAAAGAATGTCTTTGAGATTTGAAAAAGTCTTATAATTCAAGTTTCTAGCAATTCCCAAACGCAAACTTGACTGTTACACTTACTGTTGTTATGTTTTTTATAATGAAATGAAATAAATATTTATTGTCTATATAAAAAACTACAAAGAGTTCACGAGAATATAGACATTGATAATGTGTATCCAATATACAAATGTAGCAAAAATTGAGATCATGCACGTGAGTAATAGAGAAATTAACAAACTATGAATGAATTATACAAAAAATACATATCTTAACAATAGGCATTATAATTTGTTTTTGTTTTAAGAAAAAAATGAGGGAGTGAATTTAGAGTTATTTGATTTGTTTCAAAGTTATGGAAAATATATCGAGTTTAGTACCTTGGATATTGCAAGACTTTTGCATTCTGTTAATAGGATTTAAGTATGTTCCCTTTATGTAAAATGTGTCAGGATTATTACGCCAAACCCGTGGAACACAAATATTTAACCTTGCCAACAACATGGGAAGAGGAATAATGTTATTAAGTAACTTGAAAATAAATTTAAATCTATCAGAGTGCAGTAATGTGCTATAGTTGGTAGCTCGAAGAATGTTAGCAACGTGTCATAGTGGTATTCAAGGTTCCGAAAGAAATTGTAGTAGCTATACTGCACAAATTTTCTTTGTACACCCTCTATCTTATCACGAAGATATTGGGCACAACTCCCCCAAGCAACCCAGCCAAACACAAGACGGGAGCGAACCAGGCTCAAGTACAGCATCCGAAAGTGCCTGAAGGAATGTAATTTTCGAGTGAGTTTGAGTGACACCGCAAGGGTGCGTCGGCAACGATTAACAACATCGTGGACATGATCATGGAACAGCAGACGGCTGTCGAAAATTGTCCCTAGGTCCTTCATAACACTTTGTTTCTTAATTCCAAGCGAATTAATGGTGTACGCTGAGCGAAAAGCCCTACCGATTTTTATAATAATAATAATAAAAATATTGCAATAAATATAGTATTAATATTATTTAATACTATTTAAATGTAGTACAATGGATCGTTAATGATACCCCTTTGTACAGAAACAAGGATGGTTAAACTTGTACGGAGCGGGAGTAAGATGTCATGAAACATAAAATGAAGGATAATTAAGAATAGAGTGGCGTGTATTAAGTAAAAGATACGTCGTTTAACGAGATGGTTTATTAAAGAAATAAGCAACTAATTCCAATTCAACAGATTGGCAACGATTCCCTTTAAATCGGCTGGTAGTACGGTAAAGTTGGTTATATTGAAATTCCCTTATGGGATATGACGATTTCGCGCCAAAATATCTCCCACCTTGTATTTATGAAGGCCCTGTTTCTGGCGGTTGTATAAGACTTACAAAGGTTCTTGGTATTCTAATTCAGTTTAGTTCCTCGTCTTCCTAAACCTTTCAGCGAGTTGCGCGAGTGTGTTTGCATTCAGTCCATTGTCCAACTGTTCTACGTTAGTCCTTGTTTCTCTAATCCTTCGAGATTTAAGGTTTTCGAGAAAATCGAAGTTTCTTAACACTAAGTCTTTGTCTAAAGTTAATCTCTCATTTTCGGGTGGTGGAATGGGATGCGATTTCCCGCGTTTAAATCTGACGCTAATAATGAAATATATCGAGCAAAAGTAAAGCACAATTCACAATGCTTAACCTTACCAGTACAATTAAATGCAATGCTTAAACTTACTATTACAATCCCCATCTTTTTAAAATACACGAACGAAAAATATCACCACCTCACCACAATCCTCTCCCATTCACTGTCCCTTCAATGACGAACGAAAAATTTCATACTGCAGAAGGCGGTACTCTTTCACGAAGACGACGCCAACAACAGAGCAGGTCAAACTAATACCCACATCGTAGATGTACATCACACGATGTGGATAGTAAAACCTACAGTCGCTAAAATTTCAACAACTTTCCAATTGATCCATGTCCTAAAAGTTCAGTAACCAACCTTATGACCTTTCAACTACAATACCCGTAACATTTCTCGGAATTTAATTAAGCTTCACTCATTTACCAAATCCTCAAACATCCCCAAGATTTTAGAACAAACAAATTTAATTACCGTCTGAATGGCGCCCGATATTTCAATCCAATGAAAATTGCAAATTAAATAATCAGAGAAATAATCTAAACAATACTTACGACGCAATTCTAGTTTAAATCTAGGGTATCTTGTTTCATTGACTCCATCGCTTCAACACTTACAGAGAGACGAAGTATTGAAATCCATATTGTGTAGTGAAATTAAAAGTTGATTTTAGGAAAAAAGTATCTTAAAACGATTTAACTAGAATTAAAATAACATTTATTTAATTATTTAAGAAAAACCTCTTAATTACGTCTCGTCTCGGAGAGGTTATTTTGATTTCCCAACTTGTTTTTATTTATAAGCCCCTTGTGTTGTTCCAGTCAGTAAACTGCCGATTCAAAAGTGTCACCCTTTCCATAGTAGAAATACTTTCTCTATCAACAGAATGTCATTATGAAAAATAGCAGCAATTAAAGGGGCTGTTATATCGAATAATGAGAATAAGCTGCCGTCGCGCGGAGATAGCTGCCTATCGCATGAAAACAAATTTCCTCACGCGCATTCTTTATCCATGCTCAGAGGATAGGCAACTCCCTATCTCGGATGGTAGCTTATTCAATATATATATACTCTGTTCCAGCTTTGGTTGTCAGCACGCGCTAGTTAAGCCGCATTTTCAAAGTGAAAAAAAAAACGCGCGAGAGCGAGAAAATGTCGCTAGAACTCAATCTCGCTTCTAGCTTTGGTATTTTCATTTACGCAGGAAGCAAATACTAGAAGCCAGAAAATGACAAACTAGAGCGAGAAAATGACGCTTGAGACGCGCGGGCTCGTTTGAGCTACATCGTGTTCCTTGTCAAAGGAAGGAGTTTCTTCTTCCGTTCTTAATTCTCACTGAAAGTACGAAGGCGAAATGCACTTTGTACAATAACAGGAAATTTTGGAAAGTGAGGGGATGATAAACCAGATGCAGCTTCATGTATTTTCACAGCGCACATGCATTGTACAGAGAGACTCTCTTGTTGCCTATTATCACATAAGTAACTTAAGGTGAACCGTGGTGAAAGTTATAGTAGTTCAAACTCCCTCCCCTTAGCCCATTCCTCTTCAAAAATGCCGCCATTTGCTAAAAAAATCCCTGTATTTCAAACGAAAACTGTATTTTTTATAAGATAGGCTTCAAAAGGTTCATTTTCTAGGGTTATTTCGACCAAAGTGCGTTCAAAATCGGAACAAGTTAACTTCGTAGAATGTAAATTTTCCGAGGACCGCCCAGTTACTAAACCACCAACACTCCAAACGACTACTAAACCACCAACAGAGCCACCCACACTCCAAACGACTACTAAACCACCAACAGAGCCACCCACACTCCAAACGACTACTAAACCACCAACAGAGCCACCCACACTCCAAACGACTACTAAACCACCAACAGAGCCACCCACACTCCAAACGACTACTAAACCACCAACAGAGCCACCCACACCCAAACCCACTATACCACCCACACCTAAACCCACTATACCACCCACACTTAACCCACCATACCACCAACGCCTAAACCCATTATACCACCAACGCCTAAACCCATTATACCACCAACGCCTAAACCCATTATACCACCTGTCATGTTATAAATATCTTACGCTAGGGGAATTAATAGTTCTGTTTGTATGTTCTCCCGCTAGGGGTTCTGGAGCTAGATGTGAGCTTGACGGGAGAACGTCAGTTGTTGTAACGCACTTAACATGAGTAGTCACTTTTAATAAAGGATAAATTAAGTACTTTTAATATGGCAGTTTATTAAACACAACATGGTGATAGAGGTGTCTCGAACTTTACGTTTTTAAATCAACCCAACGGCGGTCTAGATTAAAACAGTTTTTTTTTCAACTTCGTTCGTTCGGGCCTTGGACATGACGTCATTCAAAAGCCCTTCAGAGTTCGTTCCGGGAGCCGATCCTGCTTCAACATGGGCTGACTATAAGGAAGGATTTGAAATTTACGCCGAAGCAGCCAAGTTAAGTACTGAAACTATACCTACGCAACGCGCAACATTCCTGCATATTTTAGGCCCAGCGGGGCGGCGTATATACAAAACTCTCCCAATCAATGAGGTCGGCGATGCTCGTACCCTTCAGGTTATTCTCACGGCTTTTGACACTTTTTATCAACCGTATAAGAATCTAACCTATCTACGGTACTCATTTTTTCAAACGAAACAATTACAACTAACTTTTGACCATTTCCTTACCGACCTTAAAACCAAGGCCCGAGTGTGTGAATTTCTCACGTTGACGGATTCTCTAATTGCAACCCAAATAGTCTGTGGTATTCGTAATGACGTGACGCGTAAAACTCTATTAGCAATCCCAGATTTAACATTAGAAAAAGCGATCCAACTCTGCCAGGCAGAAGAGATTTCTACGCTCCATGCAGGTGCTATGGCTAACGGGCCTGCAAAGACTGACGATAATGCCATCACTATTGATGCTTTAAACCGTAAAAGACCCAATTTTAGACAATCACGATATCCCGGTTCAGCTTCGCATCCACAGTTTAATACAAATAAGTATAACTCAAGGACCAACGAACCATACCATTCCAATCGCACACTACAGCATCAACAAACCCAATCGCGTCCTATGCAATCACAACAACATCGTTCGCTATCAATTCAGCGCCCTAATAAATGCCTAAACTGTGGTCACTCAACCCACAACTCAGGTTTATGTCCTGCCCGTATGTCAATTTGTTTAAAATGTGGGCGTAAGGGTCATTGGGCCACAGTTTGCCGCTCAACTAATGCTATAGAACTTCAATCAGAGGTGACAAATTTCCAACACAATTATGATTATCAAGAACAAGACCAATACGAAGTCTCGGACACACTTGCTTCGTACAGTATAATGCTTTATCAAGAATTAGACCAGTTACAAACCGACCCCTCCACACAAGAGACAATAACACACCAATATAGGGAAGATGAAATTTTTGATCAACTGTACCTTTTTGATACAAAGGTTCAGTTCAAAATAGATACGGGTAGCCAAGTCAATATTATCCCGTTAACGATGTATCTAAACCTACCCTCACGTCCAGAATTGCAAGCTCCCAAGTATAAAGTAATGGCTTATTCCGGCCATCCAGTCCCGATCGCAGGGGTTATTGACGTTGTCTGTTCATCTTACGCAGCCAAAGGCACATTCCCTTTTTATGTAACAACTGAGAAACGTATCCCTATCTTAGGAGCCACAGCTTCCGTTCAACTGGCAATAATCCAACATCACTGTCACCCACTACCACCCCTTCAAACGAAAGAATTATCTACAATCACATCAGTTCCTACAACTAAACAGATACCACAAACACCGGAAGAAATCGTCGCCCAGTTTCACGGTGTTTTCGACAAAATTGGTAAATTACCGGGGCAACACCATATAGAATTGAAAACCCATCCGATACCCTCCATTAGCGCGGCACACCAAATTCCGCACGCGTTTCGCGAACCCGTTAGACTAGAATTGGATCGCATGCTTCAGCTTGGTATTATCACCCCAGTTACTGGTACTTCAGAATGGGTACATCCTATGGTTGTAATACCTAAGCCACCACCACCTCATGCGCTACCGGATGCTCCACTTTCAGTCCGTATCTGCATGGATCCGCGAAAATTAAATAACTCGATAAAGCGTCAACCCTTCCCAGTACCTACCACCCAAGAAATTTTTGCGTCACTACAAGGTAAAACAGTTTTTACTGTTTTAGACGTAAAAAGTGCTTTTTGGCACATTGAATTAACGGAAGCTAGTTCGCGGTTATGTACATTAGCGACACCCTATGGACGTTATAGATACCTTCGGTACCCTAACGGGTTGGTTACTGGTTCGGAAGTTTGCCAACAAACTTTAAGACGTTTATACCCAGTCGATGAGTTTCCGCAAGTTCATATATCTACAGATGACTTTCTAATCGCTGATGTAGATATTTCCTCGCATAAAAATACTTTATATCGCGTTCTACAGCGTGCTTTAGACTCAGGACTTTGTTTCGGGCGAAATAAAATGTTTCTGGCAGTTCCTCGCGCTAAATATTTGGGACATATCGTAACGGCTCAAGGTGTAGAAATTGATCCGACTAAAGTAGACGCAATTTGCTCACTTCCACCGCCTATAGATAAAACCGCGCTTCAACGATTTTTAGGCATGATAAATTATATAACGAGATTCCTTCCAAATGTAATAACTGACACTGCTCCCCTGCGCGCGTTACTTAAGAAAGACGCGATATTTCAATGGGAGGAAGACCATCAGAAACATTATGATTCCCTTAAGAGTTTGGCTTCTTCAGCCCCAGTTTTAGCCTATTTTGACCCTAATCTACCAATAACTCTTTCGGTGGATGCGAGCCAAACCGGTATTGGCGCCGTGCTACTTCAAAATGGACAACCTGTAGAATACGCTTCTACTTCTCTAACCGCAACCCAATGTCGGTATGCACAAATTGAAAAAGAGCTATTGGCCATCGTTTTCGCATGTGAACATTTTAACTATTATATAGCCGGTACTAAAATAACTATCGAAACTGATCATAACCCACTTTTGGGAATTATAAAGAAACCGATATATCTTTTATCACCCCGTCTCCAAAGACTAACAATGCGCCTTTTTCGATACCATATTAACCTAATCTATGTTCTGTTGTGATTAATAAAGTAACACTTTATAAAGTCTAATTTAGTTTATTGTTAACAGGTCAGTAGCACATTGTATAATGATCATTCTAGCTCTTTCCGACTCGGGCTCACTCGCCCGTACCACGTGATCATCCGCCAGCGCCATCTATTAAACTTTACGCTAGGCTATTACATAACATCTTTCTCTTCCAATATTTTACAAATACATTTTAAAATCTTTTACTGAATCTTTAAAATTAAAGCCATTGTGTAACATCTTTCTCTGTCAATATTTTACAAATACATTTTAAAATCTCTAACTTATTCCATCATTAATATTTTGACAATATACCATACACTAGTCTATTTTACAATTAATATTTCGCTTTTACAATTTCTTCTATATTATTTAAAACGTAGCGGCGGCTGAGTTATCCGTCCGCTTCTTGTCCTTATAATGGTGTCGCCTGCGTTATTTAATGATAAATGTGGTGTGAACGCGGGTTGTTTAGGAGGTCCTTTGCATGCCATTGGGGACATCAAATTGGCTGTCGATAGTGGTGCGAGTCTTGGTGAGTTTCCTGGCACTGTTGGATAGGTCTTCCTTAGGTTTGGTTCATGTGATGGTGGTAATGATATTGGTTGTGGACTTTGTGGTTTGTCCTGTGTCTGTAATCTGTTTGTTGGCTGAACTTCTTCATTTGTCTGCGATATCTGTCCTGTTTCCCTGCCATTAGGATTTTCTATTTGGAGAGTGGTCCGCTGCAATCGTTTCGATGGCACTATTGTCTGTGCCATACTTATATTGCTTGTTTGTTCAGTATGTATTGGTTGTCTCGTTTTACTGATAGGCCGGTCAATTGTCGGGGCTATGGTTGGTCTCAGATGTATCCGATTTCGGCGCAGCTGTTTACCATCGTTTGTTAGGATTATGTAAGATTGAGGTTCGGGCCCTTTTTTGATAATCCTAGCTGGGAGCCAGTTTCTATGGTTAGCCTGATAGTGTATAAGTTGTCCTTGATGTAACGGTGGTAGATTTTTTGTTGCTTTTGCGTTATACTGGAATATCATATCGTCTTGTTGCTTTCGAAGTTGGTGCCGTGTGTCTCGGAGCGTATAGTGCGGCTCCAGGGCATAGTTTGTTGTTGTCATTGGAGTTCTTAGACGGCGTCCCATACTAAGTTCGGCTGGGGAAGGTAGGTTGGTTTTTGGCGTTGTACGATATTCGAGAAGAACCTGCTGTAGGCCTTTGCCTTCCTGTTGAGCCTTAATAAGGGAGTTTTTTATTGTCTGAATGGCCCGTTCAGCCATACCATTGGATCGAGGGTAATGTGGCGAAGATGTCACATGGTCCACTCCCCATTGTAGCATAAACTGTTTTAATATGGCAGAATTAAAAGGAGGACCATTGTCCGAAATAATGCGTTGAGGGGGGCCGTAACGAGCGAATTGAGCGTCCAGAAAGACCATGACCGCTTGTGTAGTTGTCAGAGACATTTCTTGTACTTCTATGTATTTAGAAAAGTAGTCCACCAGTAATATGTACTTCTGAGAGTTCACTTGAAACAAATCCATGCCGGCAAGTTCCCATGGTAGGGTCGGTATCGGATGAGGTGTTAACGGAAGTTTTTGGTTTGCGCTCGCTCTGTTGTTGCATATATCACATGCTTGTATGAACTCTGTTAAATCCCGAGTAAGAGATGGCCAGAAAACATTGATCTTTGCTTTTGCGATACAGGAGTTGATACCTTGGTGTGTATTATGTATTTTCTTCATGATTTGCGTCCGCATAGCTTTAGGGATTACCAAGGTAGCTCCTCGAAACAGCAGGTCGTCCTGCGTGTAAAGTTCTTCTTGGTGTGGCCAGTAAGGCCGCATTTCAGGGGCGAGCATTTTCACAGTGCGGGGCCAGCCTTTCTGTGATAATTCTATTACCTTTACTAAGGTCTCATCTTGATTTGTGGCCATTTTGTATTGCGCTAGTTCGTCTGTTGGTATGGCAGTGATGACATGAACTGCTGTGTGTGGTCCTTCTAGATTAGTCGTATCAATGAGTTGATGTTGTTGCGGGGCTCTTGATAGCATGTCCGCTATATGCAATTGTGGTCCAGGGACATATACTAGTTTAATTTGATAACGAAAAAGTCTCATTAGCAACCTTTGTAAGCGTGGAGATATTAAATGGAGCGGTTTTTTCGAAAGTCCAATAAGGGGATTATGATCTGTATGGACGGTGATAGGAGTGCCGGCCACATAGTAGTGAAAATGTTCACATGCGAATACGATGGCCAAGAGTTCCTTTTCGATTTGGGCATATCTTGATTGGGTGAGATTGAAAGAAGTCGACGCGTATTCGACAGGGTGCGCGTCTTGCATTAAGACAGCTCCTGCGCCTATCTGGCTTGCGTCAACGGAGAGAATAATTGGAGCTTGAGGATTAAAAAATGCTAGGACCGGTGTTGTAGAGGCGAATTTTTTAAGTTGGTCATAATGTTGTTGGTGGTCTGGCTCCCACGTGAAAACCGCTTCCTTCTTCAATAGTGTTCTCAAGGGTGCCGTGTGCTGATTGGCTTCAGGGATGAATTTAGCAATGTAATTTATCATCCCTAGAATACTCTGTAAGGCAGCTTTGTCACGTGGAGGTGGAAGGGAGCAAATGGCGGTGGTTTTCTTAGGATCAGCCTCAATGCCCACGGCACTTATGATATGACCCAGATAGTTTATTTTAGGAACGGCCAATTGCATTTTTGTGGAATTAAACTTCAATACCGTCGTAATAGCGCGATCAAATACTTTTATGAGAGTATCTGTATGGCGTGTGATATCAGCATCGGCAATTAGGAAGTCGTCTGTAGAAATGTAGACGTTAGGGAAGTCTCTCGTAGGATAGAGTGAGCGCATTGCATGTTGACAAATTTCAGTGCCTGTGACGATACCATAAGGCAAACGGGTAAACCGGAAACGGCCATAAGGTGTGGCAAATGTGCAGAGTTTGGAACTTTCTTCAGTGAGTTTAATTTGCCAAAAGGCACTCTGAGCGTCCAATACGGTGAAGATATTAGCTCCCCGCAGTTGTGAAAATATCTCCTGTGTGGTCGGAAGAGGATATGGTTGTCGTTTTATGGAAGTGTTAAGTTTCCTGGGGTCCAGGCATATACGGACTTTGATTTGGTTTGAATCTGGACTTGGTTTAGGTACTACCACCATTGGGTGGACCCAGTCTGTCGGTTCCGTAACGGGGATAATTATACCTTCCTGTTGCATACGTTGAAGTTCAGTATGTACTGCGTTCCGATATGCAAAAGGTATTTGATGGGCCGCTGAAATGGATGGTATCGCATTAGGTTTGAGTTCTATGGAATATTCACCTGGGAGTTGTCCTATGGCGTCAAAACATTCGTGATATTGCTGTATGACGGCTTGAGGTTGAATCAGAAGTGAGTCAACGTTGGCGGTAATCATATCCTTGTGGGGCAATGGGAGTATTTGTCCATTTGGCGGCTTTCTGAAAATCAGCCCTAATCCCATTGAAGCCTTGGCGCCAAGGATGGGAGTGCGGGATTCTCTTGAAATATAGAACGGAAATGTAGCCTTGGCGTTAAGTGTAGAACAGGGTATCATGGTGACTCCTATCATTGGGACCATATGACCCGAGTAGGCTGTGATTGTATGCAAGGGAGGCGAGATTGGTGGTCGTTCCGGAAGGGAGTTGTACATCTGTTCCGTTATGATATTTACTTGCGATCCCGTATCCACTTTAAAAGTGGTAGGGGAGTCATACAGTAAGACCTGATCATATATCTCATCTTTATCCTGAGCCAATGTATGTAGAGTGAGGCAGGACGGAATAGGAAGATTCCCTGCCGAAAGCGGCTGTAATGTGAGGCTGTATGTGACGTAATCATCAGTGTATTCCTGGTTCTGTCCCCAAAAGGGCTCCATGGGCACGTTGGGATCGTAGTGTTCTTCGGTGTCATTGGAATCTTCTGTATCATAATCTGTATAGTACATATCAGGCGGTTGATGTCGTTGATAATCTTCATTCACTGGTAGAGGATGTGTACTATGTATAGCGTGAGTAACCCGGCAGCGGCTAGCCCAATGGCCGCGAATACCGCAACGCACACAGGAAGTAGTCTGGGCAGGGCAGGGACGATTGTCATGAGAGGTGCCACATCGAGAACAGCGTGGTGATGTGTTGTACGGGTGCAAATGGTGGGGCGGCCCGGGGCGAATTTGAGTCGAATGGTTGTGATGGCGTCCCGAGAAACGAGTATGTCCATAACGTGGTTGTGACGTGAGTGGCCTCCGAGTGCGGGTGCGACCCGAAGGGCGGTAGGCGTTCATCTTGTTTTGTCGGTGAATGACATCAATGTTGCTTATAGGCTGTGTATGAGAGTCTCGATTTTGATGGCTGGACATTGCCCCGGCATAAACGGTGGAACTTTCATCAGCCTGACATATCTGCATAGCTTCACGTAATGTCAAACGCGGTATTGTAAGAAGCTTTTTGCGTATTATTTCGGATCTAACACCCTTAACAATCATTAAAGTGATGATGTCATCATGTAGAGTACCTAATTCACAGTTTTGGGCCTTGGTCCGCACGTCAATAAGGAATTCATCAAATGTCTGTGCTTGAGTTTGTGTTGTCGATAACAGCATGTATCGCAAGTAGGTTACATTCTTATAGGGTGCGTAATAAGCGTCGAGTGCGGCAAAAATCACAGGTAGGGTTAGTGCATCTCCAGTTTCAGGTATCGTTAACGTGTTATATATGCGTCGGCCAGCCGGGCCTAATATATGCAGAAACGTGGCTCTTTGTCGAGATACAGTCTCTATGCCTAAATTCGCAGCAGTCGCATAGATTTCAAAACTTTCTTTATACTCACGCCAGGCCGAGGCTGGATCCGCGCCTGGCACAAAGTGCGTTGGGCCTTTGAAACTTGTCATTATTATTAGTCCAGGGATCGTTGTTCGTCGCTAATCTATTGAGCGGAGTGATACAGTACGTTTGTCACTTCTATCCCACCTCTATCACCATGTTGTGATTAATAAAGTAACACTTTATAAAGTCTAATTTAGTTTATTGTTAACAGGTCAGTAGCACATTGTATAATGATCATTCTAGCTCTTTCCGACTCGGGCTCACTCGCCCGTACCACGTGATCATCCGCCAGCGCCATCTATTAAACTTTACGCTAGGCTATTACATAACATGTTCCAGGATCGAAATTACACATTGCCGATATGTTATCCCGAGCTCCCCAACCTCATACCTTGATCAATACCAACTCACTAGAAGGACCATATGCAGCTGCATATGCGATGTCTGCACTACTTCCTTCAAAACAACAACAATACAGAGACGCCACAGCTCAAGATCAAGAGCTCAAACAACTGAGGGATCTCGTAACGGCAGGTTGGCCACGTACTCTGAAGCAATTAAGCAAAACCTTATCGGTATACTGGCCACACCAAGACGAAATTCATCTATTGGATGATCTCCTGTACAAGGGTTCTAAGTTAATAGTTCCTAAAACATTACAACGGAAAGCTCTTCAAACTATACATGGCTCCCACCAAGGCATACATTCATGTATAGCAAAGGCTAAACTGCATTTTTTTGGCCGAATATGATCGAACACATCACTCAATATATTAAAGCCTGTCCCATTTGTGCTAATAGGAGTGCAAACAATCAAACCATGCCAATGACGCCATACCCGTGTAACCTCCCGAAATAATCAAGGGACCTCCTGGGTTTCTACTCCAGGGGTGTGCGGTTACATAGAGGATTAACACACCGAGTTACCTCTGACCTTTCCCCGTACTATATAAGCATCGTCTGCTTATGACATAAAGTCAGTTCTCCTTTACTACTAAAATGTAGTAGTCGCTCGAGTGAAGGGCTTGCCCTAGGATTGGACTTCATCATTATTATCAGTAATTATGTTAAGTTCTTTAATTTTATAATGCAAGTCGGCATTTAGTTATAATTTAGTTAGTTAATAAAGTATGATTGAACCTAAGGAAACAGTGTAGTTATTCTTAGTATTAGCCAAGGCTTTTATGGCCACGTGGGGCGACTTTATAAATATCGCAAGCGTGGTTACATAAATGGCGAGCTTGCCAGGACCGATCGACGGGTCCTAGGTTATTGTAACTTTGCTTTGGCTATGCTAAGCCTTAGTGTGATCGGAGTTTGTAGTAATTAGTTGTTAGAGTAAAGTTAGGGTAGTGATGTTGCGGGTCCGCATTGCGGATCGGGTTATCCGTAACACGCACTATTGAGTTTGAGGGTCGCTCAAAACCTTCCTTTACAACAATTCACTACGATCACAATGTTCAACTCATACTGAACTTCTTCAGAAGCAAGTTTAATTACTTGGCTTATCTCAACGGGACATTCCCTAACGAGAAGAAATTACAGTCAGCAATCAACGCCTACAGAGGACGATCATGAGTCAAGTTCTTCAACGGACGGTGGGACTGCAGACCACCCCCTGCGGAGACTTCCTCAGCCACATCGTCTGATACGGCAGCTCCAGATCTGACTAAATGGGAGGAAGAAAGACAGGACGAGCCAACCGTTGCTACAGTTCCTGCTTTCATCATTTTTCTTATAACTTTAAAATAATTAACCTAGTATGATAATTAACTGGAATCTTTTAATTATCTGTTACATTGTTTAAAGTTACTTATTAATTTGTTATGTTAAAATTAGAAGATTTATGTAATTAAGTTTTCTGCCGATGAAGTCCAACTCTTGTCGTCTGGGGGGATGTAACCTCCCGAAATAATCAAGGGACCTCCTGGGTTTCTACTCCAGGGGTGTGCGGTTACATAGAGGATTAACACACCGAGTTACCTCTGACCTTTCCCCGTATTATATAAGCATCGTCTGCTTATGACATAAAGTCAGTTCTCCTTTACTACTAAGATGTAGTAGTCGCTCGAGTGAAGGGCTTTGCCCTAGGATTGGACTTCATCATTATTATCAGTAATTATGTTAAGTTCTTTAATTGTATAATGCAAGTCGGCATTTAGTTATAATTTAGTTAGTTAATAAAGTATGATTGAACCTAAGGAAACAGTGTAGTTATTCTTAGTATTAGCCAAGGCTTTTATGGCCACGTGGGGCGACTTTATAAATATCGCAAGCGTGGTTACACCCGGTTCCAAAACTTCCTTGGGCGACCCTCGGGACTGACATATTTCATATTAAATCAAAAAATTACATAATATTAGTAGACTATTATTCTAAATTTGTCGAGGCAGCTGAACTAAATAATATGACTACACAGACCATTATAGATTTTCTTAACTCTCAATTCGCCAGACATGGAGCCCCCCAAAATCTAATATCCGATAATGGTCCCCCTTTTAATTCGGCTAGCTTTCACGATTTTTTGAAACAATGGGGTGTTAAACATACTACGTCGTCTCCATATTATCCACAATCTAATGGGCTTACGGAACGGACAGTACAGACTATAAAAAATTCATTGATTAAAGCCCAATCTGCAGGCAAGGACTTACCATATGTATTAATGGAATATCGTTCCACACCTAAAGGACCTTTACCATCTCCGGCTGAGATGTGTATGGGCCGTCGTATAAGAACACCCTACACAACTAACACAGATACTTTAACTCCGAAATTCCCTACTAAAAAAGATCATAACACACTAATAGAACTTCAAGAAGCGATGGTAAATAAAGCCAACGAGGGACGAACTTCTATACTACCTTCTCTTAAACCAGGAGACCAAGTGTTGTATTTAGCAGGCCACCGGAACTGGCTACCAGCTACCATTGTGTCTGTCGCGGAGGAACCACATTCCTATAACATCCAAACTCCACTTAATCAACTCTTTCGCCGTACTAGGACGCATTTAAAACCAGTATCAACTTTCGATCAGTCGTATTCACCAATGCATCCTCAGTATCCAAAGCAAAGTTATAGTCAGAATACAGATCAACCAACGCAAACTAGTAGCCACAACACAAGTAGCCAATCCTCTAGTAGAAGGGCCGTTTCTAAGATTGGCAAGAAAACAGAACAACAACCACAAAACCCTCAAAACCTGACTTCCCCTCAACAAAACCAAAACCGGACTTCCCCTCAACAAAACCAAAACCGGACTTCCCCTGAACAAAATCAAAACCTGACTTCCCCTCGACATATCCAAAACCTGACTTCCCCTCAACAAATCCAAAACCTGATTTCGCCCATACAGTCAATTACATCACCAATACCTCCTCCATTTCCAGTTCCGCTACCACTACAGCAACCCCCGTTCTCCTTACTTCCAACAAATTCCGCTATGACACCACCAGTACAATTACGTATTGGTGATCGACCGCAGCACTTAGCCTTACCAAACCTGAAACCGAAACGACTACCAACTAATTCGATTCCAAAGATCCCATTGATGCAAGAAAAAAGACCTGGATTTCCTGATAATTCATCAATTCTTCCCATAAATAGACCAGCAGCCTTTCCGAATTCATCAATCCCTCCTATAAATAGACCAGCAGCCTTTCCGGTGACACGCTGTGGAAGAACGAATAAACCACCCATCCGCTATCAAGACTGACTCTGATGTATATTATCAAGCAAAAAGAAATCCTAAGCGAACTAATCTAGGGACAATCAGTTTTGATGAATTTAATAATGATACAAATTGATTTAACTAAAACAATACTGTTGGTTTTTTTTTAATGGATTTTATAATGGATTTTATTTATATATATAAAGGGAAAGATGTCATGTTATAAATATCTCCCGCTAGGGGAATTAATAGTTCTGTTTGTATGTTCTCCCGCTAGGGGTTCTGGAGCTAGGTGTGAGCTTGACGGGAGAACGTCAGTTGTTGTAACGCACTTAACATGAGTAGTCACTTTTAATAAAGGATAAATTAAGTACTTTTAATATGGCAGTTTATTAAACACAACACCACCAACGCCTAAACCCATTATACCACCAACGCCCAAACCCATTAAACCACCAACGCGTAAACCCATTATAGCACCAACGCGTAAACCCATTATACCACCAACGCGTAAACCCATTATACCACCAGCGCGTAAACCCATTATACCACCAACGCCTAAACCCATTATACCACCAACGCCTAAACCCATTATACCACCAACGGCTAAATTCACTATACCACCAACACCTAAATTCACTATACCACCAACGCCTAAACCCATTATACCACCAACGCCTAAACCCATTATACCACCAACGCCTAAACCCATTATACCACCAACGCCTAAAACCATTAATAAAAACTGTCATTGTAGACAAAGACGCGAAAAAGTAAAAGATAAGTGTACAGTACCTAGATCATGAATTGTTTGAAGTAACAGATATTCAAATTTTCTCTTTTGAAGACACGATTATAAAACATCAATTATTTGAAAAAATTCTTATCTTAGTTTTTTTCACTAAAATTACTTAAATAAAAATATTTTATCATGATTCATGAGCATTATTTTAAAAACCGTAAGCGTTTTCATTTTCTCTCAAAAATTTAGAGTGAGGTTGAGTATTCGGCCCTGCAAAGAGAATAAATAGACAGAAAATCGTTTATAGCTGATAAAATAAAAACCGTATGAAAATTTAACAAAACATGTTAGTTAATTTTAATATTTTCGAATCTTAAAAATTTACTTGATCACGACAAATCAGTTCTTTTCGAATTTAGTAACTACATCACAGCCAAACTGCCTAGGTTATTTTCCGCCTCCCAATATTTCCGATCTTAAAAGCTCGATTATTAAGATTACCGAGTATTTGAACCACATAAAAACAAATGTTAGTGGAAAATTACCCTATTATCCCTTAAAAAATTCTTGTTGATACTCTTTTTTTTCTAGATCTAATATTGAGAGCAAAATACTTGTGTAAATAATGTTGAAAAATATTTTTGGGCAAATGAAATTTTGGTGAAAAAAACTAAGATAAGAATTTTTTCAAATAATTGATGTTTTATAATCATGTCTTCAAAAGAGAAAATTTGAATATCTGTACTTCAAACAATTCATGATCTACACTTATCTTTTACTTTTTCGCGTCTTTGTCTACAATGACAGTTTTTATATATATCTGTTACTTCAGTCTTAATAATAATTAAAATTGTATAAAAACCTCAGGAGAGAAAATGTCTTAGGGCGATGCGCATGCGTTTGAACTAAAATAAATCTATTATAGAACTGTCAATTCAGACTACTTGACTAATCGACGCCCAGTGAAAATAAAACTGCTTTACCGTCATTTTCACATGCAAATCATAGAGGAAGCCGTAATTTTACCAAAAAATGGACCTGTACACAAAAATATTCTGTAGACCTGTGCCCAAAAAGATTTCGCAGGCCTGTTTACAGATTCCTTTAACTTAACAAATACCGAAGACATGTGCACCAACACATGTCATAGAGTTGTACACACACATGTCATAGAGTTGTACACACACATGTCATAGAGTTGTACACACACATGTCATAGAGTTGTGCACCAACGCATGTCATAGAGTTGTGCACCAACGCATGTCATAGAGTTGTGCAAAAGCTCATGTCATATAGTTATGCACCAACTCATGTCATATAGTTGTGCACCAACTCATGTCATATAGTTGTGCACCAACTCATGTCATATAGTTGTGCACCAACTCATATCATATAGTTGTGCACCGACACGTGTAGAGTTGTGCACCGTCAATGTCATACCTACCTAGATTAATTATCTGTGATGGGTAATATAGCTTAATTACCTGTGTTCGGCAATCTAGCTTAATTACCTGTGTGCGATAATCTTGCTTAATTTTCAGTGTTTGGTAATCAAGCTTTATTACCAGTGTTCGGTAATCAAGCTTTATTACCAGTGTTCGGTAATCTAGCTTAATTAGCTATAAGCGCTAAACTAGCTTAATTAGCTGTAATCGCTAAACTAGCTTAATTAGCTGTAATCGCTAAACTAGCTTAATTAGCTGTAATCGCTAAACTAGCTTAATTAGCTGTAATCGCTAAACTAGCTTAATTAGCTGTAATCGCTAATCTAGCTCAATTAGTTGTAATCGCTAAACAAGCTTAATTAGCTGTAATCGCTAAACTAGCTTAATTGGCTGTAATCGCTAATCTAGCTTAATTAAATGTAATCGCTAATCTAGCTTAATTAGCTGTAATCGCTAATCTAGCTTAATTAGCTGTAATCGCTAATCTAGCTTAATTAGCTGTAATCGCTAATCTAGCTTATTTAGCTGTAATCGCTAATCTAGCTTATTTAGCTGTAATCGCTAATCTGGCTTATTTAGCTCTAATGGCTTATCTAGCTTAATTCGCTCTAATCGCTAATCTAGCTTAATTCGCTCTAATCGCTAGTCTAGCTCAATTAGCTGTAATCGCTAAACTACCTTAATTAGCTGTAATCGCCAATCTAGCTTAATTAGCTGTAAACGCTAATCTGGCTTAATAAGCTGTAATCGCTAATCTGGCTTAATTAGCTCTAATCGCTAATATGGCTCAATTAGCGGTAATCACTAATCTGGCTTAATTCGCTGTAATCGCTAATCTGGCTCAATTAGTTGTAATCGCTAATGTAGCTCAATTAGTTGTAATCGCTAATGTAGCTCAATTAGTTGTACTCGCTAAACTAGCTCAATTAGCTGTAATCGCTAAACTAGCTTAATTAGCCGAATTCGCTAATATGGCTTAATTAGCTGTAATCGCTAGTCTGGCTTAATTAGCAGTAATCGCTAATCTGGCTTAATTAGCAGTAATCGCTATTCTGACTTAATTAGCTGTAGTCGATAATCTGGCTTAATTAGCTGTAATCGCTAATCTGGCTTAATAAGCTGTAATCGCTAATCTGGCTTAATAAGCTGTAATCGCTAATCTGGCTTAATAAGCTGTAATCGCGAATCTGGCTTAATTAGCTGTAATCGCTAATCTGGCTTAATTAGCTGTAATCGCTAATCTGGCTCAATTAGCTGTAATCGCTAATCTGGCTCAATTAGCTGTAATCGCTAATCTGGCTTAATTCGCTGTAATCGCTAATCTGGCTCAATTAGTTGTAATCGCTAATGTAGCTCAATTAGTTGTAATCGCTAATGTAGCTCAATTAGTTGTACTCGCTAAACTAGCTCAATTAGCTGTAATCGCCAAACTAGCTCAATTAGCTGTAATCGCTAAACTAGCTCAATTAGCTGTAAACGCTAATCTGGCTTAATTAGCTGTAATCGCTAATCTGGCTTAATTAGCTGTAATCGCTAATCTGGCTTAATTAGCTGTAATCGCTGATCTGGCTTAATTAGCTGTAATCGCTAATCTGGCTTAATTAGCTGTAATCGCTGATCTGGCTTAATTAGCTGTAATCGCAAATCTGGCTTAATTAGCTGTAATCGCTAATCTGACTTAATTAGCTGTAATCGTTAATCTGGCTTAAATAGCTGTAATCGCTAGTCAATTTTAAATAGCTGTAATCGCTAGTCAATTTTAAATAGCTGTAATCTTTAATCTAGCTTAATTAACTGTAACCGCTAGTCAAGCTTAATTAGCTGTTATCGCTAATCTAGCTTATTTAGCTGCTATCGCTAATCTAGCTTAATTAGCTGTTATCGCTAATCTAGCTTATTTAGCTGTTATCGCTAATCTAGCTTAATTAGCTGCTATCGCTAATCTAGCTTAATTAGCTGTTATCGCTAATCTAGCTTAATTAGCTGTTATCGCTAATCTAGCTTAATTAGCTGTAATCGCTAATCTAGCTTAATTAGCTGTTATCGCTAATCTAGCTTATTCAGCTGTTATCGCTAATCTAGATTAATTAGCTGTTATCGCTAGTCTAGCTTGATTAGCTGTTATCGCTAGTCTAGCTTAATTAGCTGTTATTGCTAACCTAGCTTAATTAGCTGTTATCGCTAACCTAGCTTAATTAGTCATAGACTTTTGCACTAACAGAATTCAGATGTCATAGACTTGGGCAAAGCTTTTTCTGAAATAAATTAGATTTGAAACGAGCTTATGGACTCGCAAACTATTCAAGATATTTTAACTTCAATAGAGCATTTCATCCATTAAACTTGAAATAGAATCACACAAAATTTATATTCAACCACTAAACGCTAATAAAGGCGAGTTTCGAATGTGTTGTCAATTTCTAATAAAACAGTGTATCATTGAAAAAATCGCAAATCGAGGTATTTTTGAAAAATTTAAACAAACATACTTAAGCTTAATTTTTGTGAATAAAAAGTAGAAAAGGACCTAATATAGAGATCATACGTTCATTTAAAAGCGTTTTCAATCCTAAGAAATGTATAATTTTTGTAGTATACGTTCCACAATTTGACCTTTTTTCAAAAAAATCCCATGTTATTTCTGAGGGAATTTTCCAGTTTTTAGCCAAAAAGGCTGACTAATTTTATGTAAATGAAAACAACCCTTAGCAACTTTATTTTTTATAAAATAAACTATTAGATGAATCTCTTTGAAATTTTAACCACATATTCAGGACCCGGATTGTAGTTCTGTGGAATTTTTTCAAAACAGTTAGCAGAACACAAAAAAGTTTGAGCCAATCAAATAATCTTCATTATACATTAGAGGCAGTATGAAGTCTTATCTAAGAGAGCTACCGCTCTCCTAGAATTATACCACCAACGCCTAAACCCATTATACCACCAACGGCTAAATTCACTATACCACCAACGCCTAAATTCACTATACCACCAACACCTAAACAAACTATACCACCAACACCTAAACAAACTATACCACCAACACCTAAACTAACAAAACCACTCGCACCTAAACCCATTAACACACTAAACCACCAACATCTAAACCAACAAAAGCACCCACACCCAAACCGATTAAGCCACCCACCATATCTAAACCCATTAACCCAATAAACTGGCAAAACCTAAACCTACTAAACCACCAGCAAAACCACCCACACCAAACCATGAATTTATATAACAATGAATATACATCCCTATGCTATACCCTTTATAACCTGTCAATTTGATTTGGGTGTTGGCTTACAAGTCAACGACGTCTTTTGAGTAGCCAATCAATCATAAGTTAGAAGGAGGGTACCTATTGGGTCCTGGTGTAACGCTGAAGCGCCAGGGTGACGTCAGCAGCGCTCGCTTGGCAATATTTTGCTGGGTATTTTTAACGCGTTATGTTTCGAGATACAGCAATTTTTATATCAAAAACCTCATAATATCACATAAAACCTGATTTAATAATGTCAGGGGTCGCGATAACATATAACACTCACTGCTGGCTCTTGCCTCTTGTTCAAACTCGGGATTATTGGGAAAGAAGCTTTCACCACGTGACTTGTGTCGTCTATGTCTAAGCCCCACACAAGTCTGAACCAGAGGTTAGAGTTTAGACGGGGAAATGCCTATGTATATTCATTGTTGTACAGGTTCATGCCTAAACCACCAACTCCCAAACCACCTGATTTTGTCGACTGTTATTTGATTTAAAGTTTTTTAATCAGTGTAAAATGTACCAAATTTTTGATGTAATTAAAATAAAGCCTTAAGCATGGTTTTAATGGGAGCGAATTAAATATGCCTTTCGCAACGGCAAGTGATTTTCACAAAACTACAATAAGCATGCCGAAGCAGGAAAGTTAAATCCTGGTTAACATTAGCACGGCCCTAATTGATGGCTACTCAAATGTATGCATTGTTTACTAGAGAAATATTAAACATGGGATATTTTTGCACTAGTACTTGGGACAAGTGACCCCCTAGGGTCCACAATATTAAAGTGGTCCTTTAAATGCGTACACCCGCCGTTGGGGTGTGCTATACTACCTTTGTAAATTCGAAACTAACATAATCTTTCCACCCCCAACCACACCTGGCTTGTACTGTCTGAGATCGCTCGCGATTTCCTCTATTACGTCATAAAATTGGACAGAGAGGCGGATCATAGCCCACTCGATCAGTTTAACCCGTGATCGAGTGGGCTATACTCGGATTCACATCTTCCATAGTTCGGTCGCGAACTCGAGTCGGAACCGATTTCTATTAAAAGATAGGTCAGTACCGATCGCTCGGTAAAACAAAATAAGCATAAACATTAACTTGGCGGGGAAAAAACCAATGTTAAAACCGGTACGGAATTTACGGAAATTATGCGCATTTCTCTTAAAGGCTGATTTACATGGTTTCTAAAATTCTGTTTGTGTGTGAACTTTTCGCTGGTGTCAAGGCTCATTTACATGCACGATTGTAGCTCGTACAAACAGGATTATGCTTGAAATATTTTAATATTTTCTGCACAAGCTCAAGCTCGGCCATTTACATGACTGCTTGCAGCTTCGCTTGTTCCTTGGTTTGGTTTTTAACAAGTTCAATCTGCAACCAAAACGATTTTTTTTTCAAGCAAGCATAAAAAAAAAGCTACCACCATCAATGAAAATTCAGTTTTTTATAATTTTGACAAAATTTCAACTGGATATTAGTCATAACTTGCCTCTTTGAAATGGCAAATGTGCCGAATTGAAATTAAGTTTTTATTGAGCCAACCTTATTTTGGAACACGCTAATTTTAATTTTAAATGTAAACTTACACCCAAAGCCAGTAAAGGTATTTTTTCTGCCAAAAAAGTTAGCCTTTGAGATCGTGACAACAATGACTGCAATAAAGGCCAAACACATACAGGGTGTTTCTGATAAGCATGTCATAAATTAAAGGGTGTGTTCTTTGGGTCAAACTGAGTGAAAAGTGTCAAAGAACATGGGGTCTACAACGCTTAGTTTCGGAGGTACGGGTCCCCAAACATTGACTCCCAAAACGTGAAAAATGTCACAAATGTGGAGTAAGACATATCAGCTTGCTCATCTTGTTTAGACAATTCCAATACCCTCCCATCTTAGAATTCTAATGAGCCATTTTCTAGAAGAAGCGTATTATTAAAGGTAGAAGTGTGCAAGGACTGGTCAATAAAAGTTGGTTCAAAGTGACAAACAAAGAAGAGTTTCCAGTTAATGGATCATTTATTCGTACATGTACAAAGTTAGCAGCAGTTTTAGAGGTATTGTTCAAAATGCCCACCATTAGCATTAATGCAAAGTAAGTGGAATACAATCTTCCAAGTTTCCGGGAACTGTAAATGCGGTCCGGAAATTGAGAACACATTTGCTACGATTTTCCAACTGCGAACGCGGTCCCCTGGGGTGTAACAACAGACAGACACACACACAGGCCGACACGTCGAAATTAGAAGCTCTCCGTGACATACGTCACTCCAAAGTTTGAAAAATTAGGCTTAAAAAGTTTGAAACATTAGGCTTAACGAAAATCTGAACAATTTCAAGTTATATCTTAAAATATATTTTCAAAAGCATGTAAATCAAAATGCTTGAAGCGTGTATAAACGTAAATATAAAAATCTCGAGCTCTGTCACTAGCCAAAAGTTCACACACAAGCAGATTTTTTTGAAACCATGTTAATAAATCAGCCTTTACGGATCTAAGCGTTGCCTACGTTAATCAAGGCCTGTGCGCGGTGGCTTCGAAGGGGGGGGGGACTTTTAAGAAACGCGACTTCTTATTTTCTCCCTATTTTAGCGCGAGATTTCATTGATAGCTGGACCGAAACGCGCGCGAAAATGAGTATTTAAAATTCTAAGCGCGAGAAAATGAACATTTCAAATTCCAAGCGCGAGAAAATGAACATTTCAAATTATTTAGGTCCAGCTATTAGCGCCTCAGGTCCAGCCAGGAATACATAGATTTAGTACTTGGAATCTTTAAGAGGCCATAGACCCCACACAAATATCTGATTGACTGTGAGGGGAAGCGCCAAAAACGTTTAAACCACCTGCTCCTCCTTCCTTGCGTCTCATTGGTTATGCTAATATGTGGGACAGATCGAGATCATGACCTTTTAAGCTGTCGTCTGCATCAGTTTCGGCTCCGAAACAGGCTTGGAAATAAGGTTTATTTCTGAACTAGTCCTCCGGACCAGTGACCCTTCCCCTATTTATTTTTCTACTGGTCCCAGGACTTGTGGTCGTTCTATCTTCTAAAAATATTTATTTATTTATATATATTTTGGCACACATAATTTTAGGCACATTTTTTTACCTAAAACTGCCCTCATCTTGTACTAGTCGGAAAGCGTTGATCCTATCCCTTTAAACATAGCTATTGTTGACGTTTGAATTCAAGCGTATGCCTCTTTAACAATTTTTGGAAATTTAGGGTATAGGGTCTTTGCGCGTGACGTCAAGTTACCTACCCGCTTTCCTCTCCCCTTGCCGGCTGCCCGCTCTGGCCACGTTAGGACGCCATGTTGACATCCCCTGAAAACCGGTTTTCATCCCCTATTTCTTCTCCCTTTTTACTCTCGCGGAAACACCCTATATAAGGCGATTGATTCACGTTGGGAGGCTAGACGTATCTCGTAACCCTACCCGATCACCGAGTACTTCATAATCTTAACGATAGGAGTAAATGCCAAAAAATGCTTTCTGCGTACACGTATGCTCTGATTTGCCAATAGCGAACGCTGTGACAGACATACAGATACGTCCAGTGTAATACCTCTCCCTGACGTCATCGTCACTCGGAGAGGTAATATAACAAGCTTCGAAGTAGATCAGTCATACAACAATACGGAAAGTACCCCAGCTTCTGATGCATTAGTATTCGTTGACACTGGTACACAAACCCCAGTTAATACTTTTCAATGCAAGGAGACTCAAACCAGTTTAGAAATATCCAGTGGCGTCGCTAGGCCTTTTCAAACTTAGCCCCCCCCCCCAAAAAAATAATCCGTAAACCCTACCAAAAATTGCTGTTAGCAACCCAAAATTCTGTAGCAATATGTAAAATATTTTCAATATCAAACAGAAAAATTTTGAAGAAAAAAAACAGATAGAGACAAGTAAAATGTTTCACGTTCTTGCGATGGGAGTCCCAAACGTGTGGACTAAAAGCTAACCAAAACTAAATCCTTCATAATCGGTTCCGTAGTCTTTATCAATAAAAGGTTGTATATCTTTAAAATACGAATAATTTCACGTTGACATAAATTTACGAATAGTTTTAAAGGTCTACACATTTTCCAATGAACCCATTATGTAATTTTTAGCCACATCGTAGTATTCGATAGGCTCTTAGTTTGACCCGAGCCGTAGTAGCTGTAGTAGTTGTGGGCGGGGTTGTCGCTTTCGTTATCGTCAAATTTTAGCTTAAATGGAACTCGATAGTACCTCAACCCACCAATAGGGGAAGCTGAGCCCAGTTAGAGATTTTTTAATAATAAAAGTTTTTCACACCGCACCCGGGAATTGAACCCGGCTGGCTGGCGCAGCAGTAAGATACGCTAACACTTCCGATTTTTTTAGGGTCTTTGAATTTTTTTCGTTTTATGTGCTAATTAAATAGATAACGATGTGGCTACTATTAAGTCCCAGCCCCTGGGCCATCTTGTTTATATTAAGTTCTTATAATAACTTTAAAATAGTTTGCCAAGATTTAGCCCCCCCCAAATTTCAAACCCTAGCGACGCTACTGGAAATATCTGATGTAGGCCTAGCATGTCAGTTTGGAAGAATCGAAGTTGATGATTGCTAATGCTCACAGCATGAAGCTACAATGGTAGAAATTTAAAGTCAAGTGGTTCTAGCTGACTTTGAGGAAATAACTAACCAAGAAACCCAAACTTTATTTAGAATGGTTAAAAGATTTCAGCTATAATCAGTCTAGTATGATTTAGATAAATACCAAACTTCATTTAAAGAAAAAATAATTATCTGAAAACATTTAGTGAGCAGATAAACACTTACTTATAAGAAATTAGAAAATAAAATGAAGGGTGCACAAGATTTTCAAGTTTTTATTTGACATTTACTTTGGAATCCCGTACAAATTTTGTTTTCTTGAAATCATCAATGAATTTTACCCCATGTAGTAATTTGAAACTGCTGACTGCTGCTATATTTGTATTTCAAATAAATTATGATATTTGAGACCAGGCTACTAGTTTTATAACGGACGGAGTTGACACACGTGCAGGTGTCTTGACACACCAGTCGGATGACTAGACTATACATACCATCATAAGTTTATAAGATATGTTCCATAAGCATAACACTACCTATGCTTCGTAATGCTAGAGACTTACTAGGAGCTAGTTCGAGAACGACAAGCGAGAATTGACTACACTCGGTTTCGCAATCCATCTTCCTATTTAGTCTGTACTAAGCCTTTGACAGCGCCTCACCAGGCGTGGCTTTACGACAATCTATGACGTTTCATCTACGTCACTTCACGACAAGCTCTCAGTAAACAGTGACAAACTTATGGAAAATATTTTAATAACTTATGATACAGTTGATATTTTGGCAATATGAAAATGTAAAATAGTTTTTCGAGAGAATTATCTGACTGACTAGTCAAGTAGGAGATCAGGTATCTTCTTTTAATTCGTTTATTCTTATTTGCACTCTCATTTCAGCATTTTCTCTTAATAGTGTCTCGTATATTGTGTCTCTTTCTTTAGTCTGAAAAAGATAAATATTTAAATCAGTATAATATTAATTATGACTTAAATTAAAGTTTGCACAGATGGCCTAATGGAGCAAGGCATCAAATTATTTTCATTTAAGAGTAGCTTAAAGCAAGTTTGGGAATTGGTTTAGTTTAAACAAATGGCACTATATGCTCCCATAATCGAGGGGTGGAGATTAGCAAAGGCTACTTATAACTCCACCCTCCTAGACGAGTTCTGATTGGTTCCAGCCTTTGGAAAGGTAAAATTGGTCTTTAAACGGCATCTAGTGGCAAACTAAATCACAACCATAAAGTTATGGTTGCTTTTACAGCATTGAGCTATTGGACACGTTTGCAAAAGTCGACCAAAGCAGGAAACCAATCAGAATTCATCTACAAGGGCAAAACTAACACTAGCCTTTGGTAGGCTTAGCGGACCAGTCAACTTCCCCCTAGACTATGTGAGCATCTAGTGGCAAACTAACCACAACCATAAAGCGGAGCCTCCGAGATATCTAGGCCCGTGCCTATTAGAGGACTGCAAAGGCTTTGGGAAAACTCCAACTCCATAGAAAGCCACGGGACTCCCTCATTTTTGGTCGGAGTTGGAGTTGGGTAAAATAAATAATTTGGCTTTGGATGGCTTTGGGAATATTATCCCTGAAATGGAACGGAGTCGGAAGGGAGTGGAAATATTTCGTAAACTTATACGGGAGTCGGTCGGGACTGGATTATTGTTGGATTCAGGTGGCTTTGGCTGTCGTTGGCATTTATAGTATCCAAATGGAGTTGGTGGCATTGAGAGCCAGCCTTATTTTATTCAACTGGAGTTGGGTGGCATTAGTGATATTAGTAAATTTTTCCTCTTTGAATTTCCCACGCGGTTGTTTTGGCGCAAGCGGGATGCATGAAGTTCAACCCACGGGCCACTAAACTAAGAGGACATTTCAGCTCTGCTATCGGACGGCGCTCAAGCTAAACGGTTTTTACTAGTGTCGCCTCTAGCGGTAGTTTTTAAAAAGCGGAACTACGTCATTTCGGTAACAAGGCAAGTGAGGCTGGAAAACAATATTTTTAGAGTAGTATTGAGTAAAGCTTACCATCTGTCTTTTTAAGACATAGCTGGCTTTGAAAAAAATCGTCTTTTAAATGTTTAGAACACAGGAATGTATTAGGTCCAATGTCATCTACTGTAAATCCGTTCTTATACTTTGCTAGCCAGTTTACCGATTGAATGCAATATACTTGTTAAGTTTTATTTTAAAACCAAGCTGCTTGCATATGAGGCTTAGTGCTGTAGCGAATATCACTGTTGCAGTTAGGGAATACACAATGCTTTACACCCATTATAAATAATAGAGTTAAATTAAGAAGTAAACTTCAAAATAAAAAGCGAGACAGGCTATTATAATAGTAGCAGAAGACAGACTGGAAGAGTCAAAGTTCGTGTAATTAATCTATTGTACGATAGATGGCGTTGCGGTACGTGTTACACGTTCCGGTTCGACCCCCTTTTCCCCTCCTAACTCACATAGGTGCCCGTTTCTTTGAAGAGGCAAACCGTTCGTATAGGCAAAGCTAGAGCTGAAATGTCCTCTTAGTTTAGTGGCCCGTGTTCAACCCCACACAGACGGCACATGACGGTCGCGGCTGGTACAGCCGTCCCTCCACAAAAAAAAACAAACAAATTCATTGCTGTGCGAGAGAAAACGAAACTAAAACTATTTGTTCTTTTTAAGTTAGAGAGTCATAAATTTTTCCGTCGCCTTAGATTAAACGTAAAAAGGAAAACTACAATTATAAACAATGTTCGAGTTTATAAAAAAAATAATTGAAAAAATGCAGTGGGATAACGTTTTAAAACCTTCATAATATACAGGGTGGCTTCGGTATTTGTGGCCAATAGCTTCTATGGGATAGTATTATTCCACTGAAAATAGTATGTTTCCTACCATATTGTGTTGCAGGATTGATAACGTGAATAATAGATATGTAATGAAATAGACTGCTGTAATCGAAATTATGTTTAACGTACTGCCTACAGTTTAAAGGGAGGGTGAAGTTGAAAATCAAGTGATTTTTTATCGATTTTTCTACTAATTATAAGACCAGTCTGCATAGTCAAACATCCAGGAAATACTTAAGAATGATTTTAAAATTCAAATTAGGTTCAGATTTTAAGGATAATTTTAAAGAAGGTCCTCCGGCCAATCGCGTAACGTGCTGCCTTTTTATTAACAAAATTCTCGTGGTATGTTACGTGTTGAATGAAATTTATCACGAGATTTGATAAAATTCGCGCGCGACGTGATAATCATGGCGCGAGACACGGAGCGTGCCACGAGAATTTTGTTAATAAAAAGGCAGCACGTTACGCGATTGGCCGGAGGACCTTCTTTAAAATTATCCTTAAAATCTGAACCTTATTTGAATTTTAAAGTCATTCGGAAGTGTTTCCTGGATGTTTGACTATGCAGACTGGTCTTATAATTAGTAGAAAAATCGATAAAAATCACATTATTTTCTAATTCACCCTGCCTTTAAACTGTAGGCAATACGTTAAACATTATTTCGATTACAGCAGTCTATTGCATTACATATCTATTATTCACGTTATCAATCCTGCAACACAATATGGTAGGAAACATACTATTTTCAGTGGAATAATA
This sequence comes from Phalangium opilio, assembly GCF_054372755.1. Lineage (NCBI taxonomy): Eukaryota > Metazoa > Arthropoda > Arachnida > Opiliones > Phalangiidae > Phalangium > Phalangium opilio. The sequence goes on along the minus strand of NW_028324161.1, from coordinate 449,056 downwards.
CTATCCCATAGAAGCTATTGGCCACAAATACCGAAGCCACCCTGTATAAGTTCATAATATACCACACGGCCGGCTGGGAAACGTTGGGGTAAATATAAATGAAAATTGGTTAGGTTAAATGCTTTGTGTTTGGAGTAAGAAAGTTTGTTGAAGCTCTCATTAACTTTCGCAGAGATGGGAAAACTTGTCGGATATCTCATTAGTTTGGTCAAGGATTATAAAACTTGTCGGATTTCTCATTGGCTTTGGCAGGGATTATTAGAAAACTTGTCGGATTTCTCATTGGCTTTGGCAGGGATTGGAAAAATTGTCAAATTTCACATTGGCTTCGGCAGGGATTGGAAATATTATTGAATTTATCAATTGGCTTTGGTAGGGATTGGAAAGATTTTTAAATCTGTCAATCGGCTTTGGCAGGGATTGGAATTCGTGTGAAACTTCACAATTGGCTTTGGCAGGGATTCAAAAATGAAATGAACTTTAGTGTGTCGTTAGGGAGGAGTTGAAAATATAACAATGGCGTTAGGGTGGCAGTGGCGTTTGTGAAAATTTTACCATTGGAGTTGGCAGGCTTTGGGAATGACTTTTTTCAGTTTGCAGCCCTATAGTGCCTATCGCGAAGCGAGAATATTTTTTTAACTAATTTAGTTCGCTGTTTCTCGCTTGGGGGCGCTTTTAGTACCGTAACACAAAAATAAGTTCAGCCTCGTGATCCCGTCGACTGCTACAATATTCGGGCAAGGCATAGACGTAGACCGGTGAAGCCGAGGTCGGGGATAGTAAAAAAAAACGTTTTAGAAAATATCCGAAGACCTTTATTAAACAATCATTCCAAAGAAGTAAAGGATAAAAAAGCTAAGGTTAAAAAAATGAAAGGCTACGAAGGAGTAAAAAAAACTCTTATGGTATAATAAAACTGTGAATTAGCAACTTCAAGAAGTTTTGTTTTACTAAAAAAACAACGATGTTAAAATCTCATAATTAATTTTGTTGTCCACACAATCTAACCAAAAGATTCAATAAAAAGTAAATAGCCCTTAAAACAATTACTTTAATTTAAGGGTGAAACCTTTCTCTTTCATAAAATTTTATAATTGGCCCCTAAAATATCAGCGACAATTTATGGAAGACCCCCTTCGCAACGGTCATTAAAGCGCCATCTAGTACACATATTGGGTGAAAGCATTTCCTCTATGAAACTGGATATTTCCCGACATAAAAATCGACACGCACGGGCCTAGATCATTTCGGAGGCTTCGCATAAACTTATGGTTGCATTTACAATGTTGGGCGATTGGATGTGTTAGCAAAACTCGACCAAAATCCTGGAACAATATTGGGGGAAATGATTTAATAAATACCTTTATCAATTCCGGTTCATGATGTAAAAGCCTTCCTAGTAGTTCTTGATTTTCATTTTCCAGCTCCACATTTTTTTCTTTCAGGGCTTTAATGGCGTCTTCAGGATCCACCATTGAAAATTTTTCAAGAGATTCAATCTTAATGAAAAATGCAGTTTAGTGTTAGACCACCTTGTCTTCTTAAGACGGAACATCTGGTATGTGGTGGATTGGCAACTTTGAAGCCTATCTAACATTTTTGGATGCTCACACCAGATGTTCTGTCTTAACCCTATATCAAAGCACATGATAACATGATACTGCGGCCCCCTTTTGGAAAAATGTCTATTGAATGTATGTGTTTTATCGTGTGTCCATGTTGAAACCTAATACATTGCTTGTAACACGATAATGTCGCACTAACATTTTGAAATTTTTTGTACACTATGTGTTTACCAATAGACCTTCACAAAAAAATCCATATGTTGCCAGACTTAAAAGCAGAGACTAAGGGTGTTTTCCCTTCCGCGAAAGGAGTTTAAAGAAAGGCTTGTATGGTGCACCTTCAGAAAAGTGTACAATGATAAAAGATTTGTTACCTTAATTTTTAACTGAGCTATCTCCATCCTTAAACGTTCTTCTTTTTCCGCCTGCTCTTTTGTTACTGTGAATACCCGATGATATTTATTCTTCTATAATAAAATATTTTCAATCACATTTCATTATATGGCGATATATTGCATTAGAATGTTCTTTTGAAAATAGGGAGTGGGCCAAGAGATGAAAATCGGACCACTCTGGCCTCTCCCAATAAAGGACTTTTGACTCAAGTAGATGGGTCAAAAAGTTGAGTCAGCAAAAATTGGTCAGTGATCAAGTTTTAATCTGGGTGATTCAACTTGTCCCCAACCAGTCCGAGAAAATCAGTTTATTAATAGCTTGAACCATAAGCATGAAACTCTCCATTTAAGCCATGTAAACAGCATTTTCTTCCATTGAAATTTGTAAAAAGTTTCTAATGCCACCTATTAAGAGTTTTTGGCGTTAAAAAGATGAAATATTTGTTCAGAAAATTTTCAAATTTTATATTGTACTTAAATAGTTAAAGGTCTATAAGTTATTATTATGATAATTATAACTGATTAAGTACATGTCAAAATTATCATAATAAATAATAGATGGTGCGAGATTTTGACGAACGAGGCCAGCGCCTATACTGGTACGAGGTATGGAGTATCTTGTGTCTCTACGGGCGCGGCTATATTTCCCCGGCCCATCGTGCCTTTCGCGGACATCTTAGGTGGCGGCGGCCGTTTCGCCCCCCCCCCTTTTACTCGTAGTACCGAAACTTCTCCCACGGGGCGTAAAAGCGTAAGCTCGTCAAATTTGGGAGCAAATGCTGTAGGATGAAAATGTACTACGTTTCATACTTATAGGGAGCTATATATTATTTTCTTATGCTTGAACTAGTTTTTAAGTTCAAGAAGTGGGGGTTACTGGTCCACGTGACCAGTTTATCAATTTCAAATCTATACGAAAACTAATGTGGGACCAGTCCAAGGGACCACTTTATTATTTTGGACGATATGGGGGTCACTGGTCCAAAGGACTGGTTCAAAAACTATCCTCATTTCCCACTGCTCCCAACTAGTTTACTCAACTCAAGTTGACTCATCTAAATGAGTCAAAATGTTCTATCGTCTGTAAAGGCCTTTAAGACTGCCAAACTTAATTCACTTACTAATTCTTCCAACTCCTTTTCAAGACCAGATATTTTTTCCTCGTACATCTTGGTAACTACGTAAGTTTTGTATTGTCGCGGAGGCATGGAATGTGGCGTTGGAATTTGTTGCTTTAAACTTTGGATTAGTTTCTCTTTTTCTTCAAGCGCGTCTAAAACTCGACGGTTTTGTTCCGTTAACGTTCTATTCCGCTTGGATAATTGGTCAATTTCACGTTGACACTAGATAAATTAATTGACAACTTCTTCACCTATTTTCTCTTGAAGCAAAGCGCGGGTCCAGCGGATCCCCTACAAGTTGACTTTTCTTACGAACTTCAGTTTTGGCTTGGCGAAGGCATTTGTGGGCGGGATTTAAAAGTGCACTTTTAATCCCACCCCACTAGCCTTTGCCAAGTTAAACCCGGAGTTCAGGAGGAAAGTCAACTTGTAGGGGAACCACGTGACCCGCGCTTTGCTACTATGATGTTGTTATCAAATAAACACATACCTTTTTAACTTCATGTTGAAGTTTCATATTTTCCGAGGCAATTTTGTTAGTTTTGACATCAAGCAATCTATGTATGCTGGCACTACTTGCACATTTAGGGGTTGCGGTTTTGTCGCTTTTATCAACATTGTTATCATTTATATCACTCTGCGATTGATCCAGTATTTTCGGTTCCTGTATTAACAAATGTTTCAAATTTAAATCAGGCTGATATGCTAAATGAATAAGTTTATAAGATATGTTCCATAAGTATAACACTGTTTATACTTCGTAATGCTAAAGACTTAAGCTAGATTCCCACTCGACTGAAAAAACCCGGCGGAAATGACGCAGCCGACGGTAGAAATTTTAACTTACGCCGGCGTCCAGCGGTAGACCGTTCACACTACGGCTGAATTTTTAGTTTGGCGGTAGATATTTTTGGGTCACGGGGCAGATTTGAGTGATTTCCACAACATCTCTTTCGCACTCTGAATTTTTATCTTTGTCCCCTTGTCGCTTCGATCGTACAAGAAGGGATATTTTCTAGCCTCCTCACTAAATTCTTTCCTATTAACATCTAATCTCCTTTAACTTCCATTAGTTTCATTTTTCTTTCTTGGTGGCATGTTTAAGCTAAGCCTTGGTCAACCACAAAAAAATGGCGGCTACAAAATCTATCTCGCGTATGAGTGCGCACTTGAAATTTATGACGTAGTCAGTGAGATAATTTCATTGGCTGAGACACCGGCGTAACGCCGAACACGACCGAAAAAATAGAACCGCGATTCTGTCCGACGAAACCGAAGTTCCGTCGGGGTCGACGCCAAATTTTTTACGTCGAGCCCTAAACGCCGAGTTTCCGTCGTGTTTTCTGCCGAGTGGGAATCCAGCTTTACAGCTCGAGCTAGTTCGAGAACGACAAGCGAGAATTGACTACACTCGGTTAATTTTGCAGTCCATCTTCCTATTTAGTTTGTACTAAGCCTTTGACAGCGCCTCACCAGGCGTCGCTTTACCTCGAATCTATGATGTTTCACCTACGTCACTTCACGGCAAGGGCTCAGTAACCAGTGACAAACTTATGGAACATATCTTATAAACTAATGGTCTCAGGGCCGGAAATAAGCACATTGTCCAATAAAATGTCCCATAATTTTTCTAAGCACTAAAGGGGTGGTTTGACTATGAAGATGCGACATTATTTTTGCACACTCCAGTGGACAATGTCCTATAACTTTTCCAGTCAAAGGGGACGTCACTGGACACATGTCCTATAAGAAGTTTTCTTATTTCCGGCCCTGAATGGTCTTAAGGATAACCCTTTGATTAATAAACTGAAGGACAATGCTATTTATAGTTAAGGGGTCATCCATAAAAACTCTAATCAGAGCTTGAAAACGGTGGCCCTTGGTTCAAAATGTTACAGAAAACGTTCAACTCAAAATGGCCCATAGAACCCACTATACTTCTTCCTACTACCAAATTTTGGAACACCCCATATTTTTTAAGACGTGTACATGTCATCCAATCTAGACTGGACTAGCAATAATTACATTAAAGAAATTATTTTACTTTGATATTTGATTGTTCACCATTTGAGAGCTGTTCAATTATGGCTTCTTTGTTCTTCAAATCTGATTTCAGAACATTGATTAAGCCTTCCAAGGTAGATATCTGCACCTTGTAACGAGGAACATCAATTTTCAGTTGCTCCAATTCAACCTTTAGTTCAAAATTTTCCTCCGACAGTTTCAATACCTGACAAAATGGAAATTAAAAATATGCGCTTCAGTTCTGAAATTAACAGCTATGCAAAACCCTTGCATGTTTTTGAAGATTATTAATTTTAACAGAGGAGCTGACTGAAGGGTCATCATTGAAAATATCTCTAGTGGCTCGGGCCATAGTCTAAAAATAATGGTTATATTTTAACATATGCATAGTAGTTAAAAGCATTTGTCGTCTGTGGTTTAGTTCATCGTTTATACCTCTCTGGATACTGTATATTTCGCCAACTGCTTTTCTAGTTGATATATTTTATCCACAAAAATTTTGTTTTTTGTTTTCAATTCTTCCAATTCATCCGGTTTTCTTCCGGTAGTCTTAATAAAATAGTTAACTCATATTTGAAGTTGCAAAGATAGTGCTTGCTAATTTCTAAATTTAGCTTCATAACTTGGATTTTACCTTTTGTTCAAGTTGCTGTAACTTTTTCTTTAGTTCTTCAACTTGTGCCAATTCTGGTGGATGCGCTTTAACCAACAATGCTTTTACTCTGTTCTCCAGAAGGGTTCTTTCCTTGTTCAATTTTATCAACTATGAAACAGAAACATATAATCGTTTATGGGCATGCCACAATTATGGATAGTTTTTACTAATGACAAGACGCTAAAGCACTGTCAACCAAATTAGTCCAGTCCCTATTCAAACTAAACTGCTAACCAATTGATACCTAAATGGATTGGCAGCACTGCCGACTGGCAAAACGAAACCAAAGCGTGGGTCCTATTATAAAGAAGGCAGGGCGTAACGCGATTGGTCGGAGGTCCTTATTTCCAATTATTCAGAAAATCTGAACCTAATTTTAATTTTGAAATCATTCGGAGATATTTCCTGGATGTTTCACTGCGAAGACTGATCTGTAGAGGAATCGATAAAAAATCACTTGATTTTCCACTTCACCCTCCCTTTAAGAAGTATAAGCAAGGAAGATAGAGATAGGGAAGTTTCGTGTAACGCTATAACTCCGGTCGCCCAAAAATCCCGTTTTCTTCTTGGATGTGCAATTGTGCATGTGCGCACGCGCCGCACATCGTGCTGAGGATAGGCGGCACTACCGGTTTCCTGCGCAGTTCAAACAACCGCCGAATATAAGTCATGTGACCTGCTACATTTCGTGAAGAGAGATTCCTATAGTGACCAAACTTCCCTATCTCCATCTTCCTTGGTATAAGTTTAATATATACACGTTTGAACACAAGTTATCTTACACGTTAGAGAAGGAATATGTATCTATACCGTGCATTTAGTTTCGATCCAGATTAATACGCCCTCTAGTGCACATTTTTCGACTAAAAATTAAGACCCATACAGAAGAATACGGAACTCTTCTTCAATAACATGTGAAACTTGAACACAACAAAATCCGCTACCATAGCAACCAAATTGATTTTTGGGATATGGTATTCACTCAACCATTTAAAACAAGTCGATCTCGGCTGTGGATTAATTTAAATCAATACCACTAGATGCTCCCATAGTCGAGGGGTGGAGTTGACAGGCCCACTAACCTTAGTTAAGGCTAGCTTTAGCTTCGCCCTCTTGGACCAATTTTAATTGGTTCCTGCCTTTGGCAAGTTAAATTTTAGGTGTGTAGAAGATTAGCCAGCAATTTAGCGGCGAAACTGGAGCCAAAAACGCTCAAGGCATTAGTTGGCCTTCACATTGACAGCTCTATGGAAATGTTGGCTTCTGTGGCGCCCCTAACATGCTGGCTTGTCTTCTACCCTTACGAAAATAAATCGGTCTAAACAAGGTCTATTCTTGCACTTTAAACACTAAAAGAAGTCTTATTTTGTTCTTGATTGGTCTAAGTTAAAAATAGGGATGATCGAAGGTTTGTTTTAGGCGATTATAAGACCTCTATTTAGCTTTAGTTGTTAGATGTTCTTAATTTAAGATCCATTTAAGGCTTATGATACGTCTTTGCATGGTCTAAGCCAAGTGCAATTCTGGATTCCCTACATTACAGACCAACTTAGAGGTCTTCATTCTTTCTTTTTCCAAGAGGTTCTTCAGTCCGGTCTAACATTAAGATGTTTAAGACGTCTTAAAGACGCCTATGTTCAGTGTTACAGATGACATCTAATATCGGTTGCCCTTGTAGACCAACTTGGAGGTCTTCATTCTTTCTCGTTCCAAGATGTTCTTCAGTCCGGTCTAACATTAAGACGTTTAGACGTCTTAAAGACGCCTAGGTTCAGTGTTACAGATGACATCTAATATCGGTTGCCCTTGTAGACCAACTTAGAGGTTTTCATTCTTTCTCGTTCCAAGATGTTCTTCAGTCCGGTCTAACATTAAGACGTTTAGACGTCTTAAATACGCCTATGTTCAGTGTTACAGATGACATCTAATATCGGTTGCCCTTGTAGACCAACTTAGAGGTCTTCATTCTTTCTCTTTCCAAGAGGTTCTTCAGTCCGGTCTAACATTAAGACGTTTAGACGTCTTAAATACGCCTATGTTCAGTGTTACAGATGACATCTAATATCGGTTGCCCTTGTAGACCAACTTAGAGGTCTTCATTCTTTCTCGTTCCAAGATGTTCTTCAGTCCGGTCTAACATTAAGACGTTTAGACGTCTTAAATACGCCTATGTTCAGTGTTACAGATGACATCTAATATCGGTTGCCCTTGTAGACCAACTTAGAGGTCTTCATTCTTTCTCTTTCCAAGAGGTTCTTCAGTCCGGTCTAACATTAAGACGTTTAGACGTCTTAAAGACGCCTAGGTTCAGGGTTAAGGATAACGCCGTAAGCTGCAATTCCTTATGGACGCAGAAATTCATCATCAAAGAACGTAATTAATACACATATTTTTAGATGCCTTTGTTTATTCATGATCTATTCATATTCCAAAACGTTAACAAAGTCATTTAGAAACATATCATCCCCAACCCAAACAGAAATCAGTTGCGAATTAATATTATTGACAGAAAGTATTTCTGTGCCATCATTTCTAGTGTAAACAACCTTTTTTATGTGATGTAGTCTACAATCTAGGAAGGCTAGGTCTCCAACCGTTGTAAAGCAATCATCAACTATCAGCTTCTTAACAATAGCAAAATATTCTGGGGTTCGGTTGAAGGGGGGTTCGTGTTTAAGAAAAGAAATAATTTCTCCATAATCTACGCCACCGTCGCTATTTTGGTATGCAATGAAACAGTTGTTATGTCTTTTCATTCTTTCATAACCTTTCGCAACATAAAGCGTGTTTTTAATTCTCAATCTATAAAAATATTTGCATACGCCAACAGGACCAAAAGTAGATAGGAAAAACCTTACGTTATTTGGGAGTACACAAATATTTTTATATGTACCTATGACGTGCATCATATTTGAAATTGTGTCATTTTGTCGCAATCTTTGAACGTGACACGCCAGTTTGTTACAAAATATGGATAAAGGTGTTAACGGCTCTAAATCTTTAACTAAATCTGGAAGTTTAAAAAAATAGCAAATTTTGTCAGCTATCTGTTTTCCAGATGATTGTGTTCCATGGACAAATTTTAGTAGCTGACCATTTATTGATTCATACGGAAAACAGGACGTTACCCATAGTGGACCCAAGCATTTGCAACTTTGGGGTAGATGAAGTAGTAGATGGACAGTCATCGACATATTATGTTTGCCATATAAGTTTTCAAATAACAAAACGTATGAACATAACATTTTTTCCGTGCCGATCAGAGTTTCTTTAGTAATAGTAGCCATACTAAGATTGTAAATAGATTTAACTAATAGTAAATGATGATTAAAATATTCTAAAGGCATAACTCCATGCAAAACCGGTATGGAAAAATAAAGCAACCAGTTCTTCAACTCGGAAGCTTTCCATTGTGACAGGTTTGAAATTGACTGCGGTACTCTCTGAATCATGGTAGGGGGTTTAATTTGTAATAGTCGGGAATCAACAATCTCAACAAACCGTGAAATAGAGTAAGGAAAAGCGTTGTATTTTGTGTCAAACCATAACCCTAAAAGCTTGCGGGTAACCCCTTGGTATACAGTATGCATTACATCTATAGCAGTGCCCCAGATTATGTCCGGGACTAAAGACGTTAAAAGAGATGGTCCTTTTACCCCCATGATGTCGCTTTCATTTAATGCAATAACATTTCTAGCATATTCAACGGTATTTACATGAGTTCTAATGGGCCCATTTTTACGAATCACATCGTAGGGGTAAATGTGTTTCCTTCCTGTTCCAAAAGGTGGTGCTAGTTCTAGTGTTTCCCCTGGTTGTTCGCAAAAATGACAACCATACTTTCCATTGTACTGTTTCATATTTAGGATAGCAGCTTTTGCTGGTAAATCACACGTTCCCGCCACTAAAAAAGCTCTAACATTTATTGGGTCAACCCTATCAGGAATCGAAACATCATACCCGATACTTAAATCCCTTATATGATCGAATTGCTGTTTCAGAAAAACATTCATATCAGGTTTCTTACTGCCTATCCAAACGGCTGGTACAAGGATGTTACTCAAAATAACTCTTTCGCGGTATGGCAATTCATTTATCGTTAGGTATAGGGGCCAGATACTAACATTTGAAGACTCAAACAATGGAACCCCATCTGTGTACCACATACATGTAATAGTCAGGATGCCATCGTTCATTAAATTTTGATTAACCCTCTTGTAAACATCCCCATCATATATGTCGTCAATACTACTGGGGTCACTTTTATTTCTGCGAAATCGATGCTCTAATTTCCTTAAAAACCCTTCTCGTGAAAAGAGACTTTGAAGTTGATACTTCAGTGGTATTTCTACCATGTAACAAGTGCTGTTTTTATCTTTTACATTGGCATCGCAACTTAAACACGATTCATTATCGAGGGTTCTATCTATAACGTTGCAACAATTTTTGCAAAACGTTGTTTGTTGTACGTTAAAGTCTTTAGCTTTGAGGTACTTCGTAAAGAAATATTTTGTACGAATGCACTGGTTTGGTGTTTTGCAGTGAAGATGAATTAATGTTAGTAGATCTGATAAACATTCTCCGGTCAGAGAATGCTTCAGTGAAAACAGCAGAATACTTAGCAGGCTTTCTTTAATTGTTATTGGCGCTCCGATATATATCGATTCGTCAAGTGAATCAGACTCATATTCCCCACCTAAGTATTGGTCGTCGTCACTATCTGTTGCATTGTCCGAAAGCACTCCTTCCATAGGTTCAACTCCACTTCCGTCATCTTCATTTGAGATTTCAGAATTAGACTCGGAATCTCGATTAAAATGATGAGGGGAATTTTCTCGACTTCGCTCTTGGTGAACCTGATCATCAAGGAATAGATCTCCTTCTCCTTGCTCGACGTTGCCATCATTTCGTTCTTCTTCTAAGTTTTCATTCTGAAACCTATTTGCAATGTTGTCCTGCAGTTCGACTGGTTCGTTCTCAATTTCGTTCTCTCCTTCTTCGGAATCAGCGTATCGATATGCGTTTTCTCTAATAGAGTCTAAACAGGATTATCATCAAAGCGTGTTTAACACAAATTTCGGCCCAAGAGTTTATGCAAATCAATCGCGAAGCGTATAAACAAAATTACCAGAAGTACTTGTCGATGAAGTTGACGACGAACATGATGTATCATCAAAGATACTTTTAGAATCAAAAACAGAGGGACGAAATTTATTAACATGGTCATCTTCGTCGCTTTCACTTCCACGAAGTCTTCTTTTACGCTCCATAAAACTATATTTTTATTGTTCATTAATCCAAAAACACAACGAGAAACTATGAGTAGATGCTAAGGCTTCAACGGTTGCAATAATGAATTTGGCACGTTGTGAGAAATGCCCTAATCATAAGTCTAAAGAAACGTCTTCGTTTAAGATGTTAAACAGTTCTTAAAATACCAGAATACATTTAAACCGATTTCGACGTCATTGAAAAACGTTATAGCTGTGAGAGAGGTACACTTCGATATTCTTTCAGTAGGTTTTAAAAACGTGCCATGGGTGAGCCAAAAATGGAAAAACTCTTAATGATTGCCAATGCAACTACTATCCAGAGTGAAAATGAAGGTAAAGCAAATTAAGTAAATGAATTGTCTACACTTCTTTAAATGAAGCCCATAATCATTCTTGTTTTAGAAGTAGTACATTTGGAAAATAGGCAGGAGAGCAAACCAGGATGCAGTAACTGTACGGTGTTACAACTAAAAATAGCAAAAATGGAGAGTAAAAGAAAAGAAATATTGGGTATGGACGTCTGTTTAAAGATTTATCCATTGTCTGAAACTTAGCGTTTTGAATGCAGATTTGATGGACTATTATGAAAAGAGGGTTAAGGATCTGAAAAACAAACTTGAACTGACAAATAACTCGGATGCTACAAAGTTGATTGAAGAAAACCAAAGTAAGTTATTTTCTAATATCGCATATATCATTTTGAGCACCATAAGAATTTATAAACCGAGAGGTGAAGGGGCTTTATGTTTGTTTTGGAGGTGATACTAAAGGGGTCCCTTCATTTCCAGATCTCGTTAGTAAGATTCATGGTCTAGAAGGTGAGGTTTTGAAACAAAAAACAAAGAAAAAATGTCTGAAAGAGGAATTGAAACGAGTTCGTGGGATCTCCGATAGACAAACGGCCCTAATTTTACGCTTTGAAAATATGTAAACATAAAGCAATTTAAGTAATAAACATTGGTGTATACATTCTTTACGTTTACATTTATTTCTTATTTAGTTGCAAATACGACCTAAAATATTTTCCACACTTTTTTAACACTTAATCTCAATCCATTGAATGTTGTAATAAAGCAGCATTAAACTCGAATAAATTTTCCGTTCGAGCCGCTTAAAGGGGAACTCTGCTCGGTTGGCGCCCCTTTAGTGAAACTTTCCTGTGTAGCTCCAAACGCCGAGAAAATGTGCTGCCGCCTAGGCGAAAAAGCTTGCAACTCAGTTTATTTCTAACGAATTTTCTAGTCCCCCTTTCCCCCATCCGTTACCGCACCAACGACGAAGCCACGCTTCCTTTAATTTCGCCAAACCCCCCTCCCCCATGGATGATGCCCGCGCCACGTGACCGTTGATGGTAGGGATAGCTTAAGAATGTTAAACGGGGGACGAAAAACGCCAGACTGGGTTTTCTTTTTGCCCCTATATAGAGTAGTGGCACTCCATGTTAATTTCTCATAGAGCGTAACGTAGCCAAAGGCAGGGAGGTGCCATTACTCTATAGTCTTACTGCCATGATTATCCTGGGGACTGCGGTACCAAGAAGGGGTTCGGAGTTTTAAGAGGGCAAAGGTTTAAACTGAAACCCCCTAACATTGCAATACTATTAAGTTTTTTCTCTGTAAGAAGGAGGTACCTCCCCCCCTTTTTTTTCAAATAAGGGCAGGGTAGCTTCGACCACCTGAATAGTTTTACAACCAATCACCTATAGTTGATTCCTTTATTCCCTTTTCCCAATGCCATACACACGCCTTTCAATCCATTTTCTCACTCTCTATGTGCTAAAGGCTAGTAGCTTTGAATAGAAAGGTCTTTTATAAAGATACACTATTTTTTTCGATTCGATATTTTTAACTTAAAATGAAACTATGGAGACAAATATCTATACTCCTGTTTATCCGCACTTGAGAAACCGTACTTGCCATTATATATTGGCTAATGCTCCTCAACTTTTACAATAGAGCTATTTCAGTGGGGGAAAAATTTCGTCTGCTACGAAAATTGGGCCTGCCTTTGGCGGACCAGGGCGGCCATTTTGTGCAGATTTTCTCTATGGGCAAATAGCATTGGTGACGTAGCCATTACCCCCTCTGAAATAGCTCTATACTGTCAAGTGAGGTTGAACAAGAGTATATAATGAGCATTTTTATTTATTTCTTGGAAAAACTGAAAAAGTACATTGGTTTGAACGTTCTTCAAACGAAAGGGACGTGATCCTTCTTTATATCCTGTGAACACCTGACGTGAAATGATTTGGTTATCCCGATCTAATTCCTTATATCGTGTGATAATTGCGAAGTGTTTCGAACATACTTCTTTCTGAAATGAAATGACTCGTTAATCGCTTTACAATTACCTTTGCCATGTGTAATTGGCGAGTTGTTCTGGGTACAAGTGGCGATTAAATAATGTTATAATCACTGCAGTAACCATAATAGTGAGTAGCCCCTCGACGAGACAGAATTCTATCTCCATTTCTTCGGTGACCACATTCCAATGCACCTAAACATTTCCTTTATCTCCTTTTAAAATAATGAACGAATGAACTTGTATTCAAGGTTTATGATTTCTCAATTCCGCGAATTTCCCCTCTCCTATGACTATAACAGCATAGTACAAAAAAAAGAAAAATTCCAAGAATAAAAGAAGTTCCCAGGTGCGAAAAAGAAAAACCGCTCCTCGCTGTCACGAAAGAATGAGGAAAAAGGGTGCAAAATGGACTGCAAGGTTTTGCGCTATAGGCGAGCTTCATTTATATTGATACGTGGAGTCCAGGTTGAGGGGCAAATAGAGTCTTTGTAACCCACGTGACGCGATTCATCCACTCGTAGGGTATGGTCCTATTTTCAAATTTTAGGCCACCGCCCCCAACGCGAGCGCCATCTAGCGTTCTAGATCGGTAATAAACGTCGCCGACGCTACCTTTAAAAGATCTATAATAATAACCTTTCAAGGGTTGACTGTAGGTCTAAACATTAAAGAGGGAAACCTTTTGCTTAAGTTCCAAAAATAAGAGGCTTCTAGCATAGAAACAGCCGAATTGTTTAAGAAAAGGGCGGGAAATGAACATGCAACTGTAGAAGGTCAAAGGAAACAATATGAAAGCGTGAGAAGGTCTAAAAACCAGAGGTTTCTAGCCTAATAGCGTTTTCCTTTGTGTCCTCGCGGAGCGCTCCCAAGGAGCAATAAAAATGGTAGTTGTAGTTTCCAGCTTCGTTAAAGACTGTTTTTGAAGAATAGGATGTCCTAGTTTTATTCCTCCATGGGAGCGCTCCGCGAGGACCCAAAGGAAAACGTTATAAGAAACAGCCTGACGCATGCGCGGAAGCATGATAAAAAGGCGGGAAATGAACATGTACACTGTAGAAGGGCGAAGGTCGAAAACATGAAAGCGTGAGAAGGTCTAACCCATAGCCCACTCGATCACGCGCGTCACGACCCAAGCTGCACGCGCAGCGTCCGGGATCGCGGATCGAGTGGGCTATGTCTAACTACCAGAGGTTGCTAGCATGGATGAAAAAAAACTAACAGGGATAAATCAAACTCGTAGATTTTACATTACTAAGAGGGAAACACATTTGTTACCAACAAGGCTGCCAGATTTGATTTCGATTTTATTTTTTAGCTCATTTACCGATTCAAATTCGGAAGTAGATTTATAGAAATTTTGCCATCTCGTGGTAACCTCGGGAACTTTAATTTAAAAATGTCGATTCCAACTTTAGACGTTTGAGAATCTTCGTATGATTTGTTAGGGTTGGTAACTTGCATACGTTATATTCAACGTTTTAAAGCTAAAGTTTCGAAACTTTTCGAGTCATTTAAAGTCTTCAACTAAATATTATAAGTTTTTTTTTAATTTCAACAGAAAAATAGCTCTGCGAATAATAGTAGACTTGAAAACTACACTAAGCCTTGACTAGGTATCAGCGGAATCCCGATTCCCGAGCCGCCGGCGGCTAAGCTCCCCGTAGCCGCGGGAATACAAAACATTCCTCGTAAAAAACAGATACACGGCGTCTTAAATAGGCCAAGCAAAAGCTACCCAGATTGATAAGATCTTCGTGCCTTACTCCCAAATAATTTTTCGTATTGTGAATAGTTTTAACTAAAGAATATTTCAGACACTATACTCAATATTTATAGTAGTTCCCTAATTCCAACAGAAAAATAGCTCTGCGAATTATAGTAGACTCGACGAAAACTACACTAAGCCTTGGCTAGGTATCAGCGGTATCCCGATTCCCGAGCCGCCGGCGGCTGAGCTCGCCGTAACCGCGAGAACAGCAAACATTCCCGGTTACGATTACGTGGGCACAAAACGCAGACGAAACAACAACCGACTTGACCCCGTGATTGAATCGGTAAATTGAATGTTTCCGGTTCTTATAATTTCGGCCGCGAGGGTGCGTTTCGAACAAACATTTTACCGCCGTGATTTATCCCTGTTAGTTTTTTTTCATCCATGTTGCTAGCCTAAAAACAGCCCGACGCATGCGTTGAAGTATGATAAAGAGGCTGTTCGAGGCTCGAGCCACAGACAGGTGAGAGCGTGCCGGTGTGCATAACGGTTGTTTCGCTCTTCCATATTCCCGTTTTAAAAGTATCTGTTGGATTCTGTCGGGTATCATCGGATAAATTGTCATAAAAAAAACCAGCATCGTTGGACTAAATTGGACCAAGTAAATATTTTATATTGTTTTAATAGTAAACAGGGAAAAGTACACTTAATATTCTATTTGTGGCATGTAAATATTTATATATATATTACTATAAGGGAAACAAAATATATTTCTATTTTAATACTTTGATTGAGAGTGTCCCCGACATTTGGCAACTATTATGGATGGATAAGGTTAATTATTAAGCCTAACTATGTGATATCTGGTTAGAAATCCATTATTTCTGTTTGTATCCCAAAACATTTAGCCTGGTTTAGACTTAATATTAGTAGCATTGTCAATCCACCTTATTCCCTTTCGCCAGAAGTTAGGCTTAGCTCGGGATTCATGGGGGTGAGTAGCGGGAAGAAATTGGTCTGTCGTCCGCTACAGTACATATTTTTGGCTTATGTAGCAGACGACAGACCAATTTCTTGCCGCAACTCACCCCCATGAATCCCGAGCTAAGCCTAACTTTCGGCGAATGGGAATAAGGTGGATTGTTCTTTAAGGAGAGGTTGTTCAAACAAGAGGTTAGTTAGACCACAAGGTACAAGGTTTAGTTCCCTTTAAGTTCACTGTTCTTTAAAGTAGAATAAAGTTATTGGAACAGGTCTTAAAACACGAGCTTTCTATCAATTAATGCTGACGTTGTACCATATAGACACTCTGTACTACAGCCCAATTCTATGTTTGGACGTTTCATGGCCTTGTATTGATGAAATTGCTGTTTGAGTCATACGCAATATGTCATCGAAGAAAGCGATTGTTAAATGGAAGAAGGGCGGTAAATTGAGTTTAGTTGGCCTTGATCAAGTTCAAACACCAGGAGACCGTGTCGTGGGAAAGACCACATTAGTAAAATGGAAGAAATCAGCATATTTGGCAGAAATTTTAAAAATAAGTGGTAATTTGACCATTTATCCTAATTGCAAAAGAGTTGGCTTAGTTTAATTTTATTTTAGATGACGAATTTGCATTGGATGCATATTTAAATTCTCATGTGAAAAACCCCAAGGACGAAATGGCCCAAAAAGATTTGTCAAAAATGAAAAAGGCAACTCAACAGTCGAAAAAGACCACAGAGAAAAGAGTGAATTCATCTAAGAGAGACATGTTGAATGAAATATCTCAAATGCCCAACTTATTTGAGACTATGACCAATGACAAATGGTAAATCTAAAATATTTTTATTTTTCTATGGACGCGTGTTCTAAGTTTTAGTTGATAGTGAAATAATTCTGATTATTGTAGCCACGCAGAGCAGACCTTCCCGAAAAATGATGTTAACCCATACATATATAATCCTCAATACTTGCAAACAAAGTGCGCTGAACAGTCACCGTGGCACCCTTCAGCAATGTTTAATAATGGAGAATGTGCTGAACCACAATCTTATGTCATTATGGGAACGGAACAATGTATCATAACAACGGCCGAGAGTCGATACCCAAAAATGAACCCAAACTCTCAAACCGTCCTAATAAATGAACACCAACAACCCTCAATTAGTTCTCAAAACCACAACATACCATCTACAAACATCACAGTACCTGTGGCAACACGAATTTACGATGGTAATGCCAATACTGCGACCCCAAAATCTATGGCGACTCCAAACCCGACGGCGACTCCAAACCCGATGGCGACTCCAAACCCGACTGCGACTCCAAACCCGACTGCGACTCCAAACCCGATTGCGACTCCAAACCCGATTGCGACTCAAAACTCGATTGCGACCCCAAACTCGATTGCGACCCCAAACTCGATTGCGACCCCAAACTCGACTAATCTCAACTCATCCACAACACAAGTTTCGGCATTATTAATGAATCTTGGTTGGTTTTATATGTTCCTATTCATGTTCTCTTATTAGTTTAAAATCAAAAAGAAATGGTTTTTTGGCCGTGTCATTCTCCACTTCAATAACATCCAATATATTTTCAGGAGTTACAGCCGAAGTCGTTACATTTCTTAGAAATGTCATCGCCCTTGTCGACACAGGGCAGTTTACTTCCACTGAAAATGCCCCACGAACCACTACATTTGAAAAGTATGAAGAGAAGGTAAATATTGAGCCCTCATGCAAGCTGTTGGAAATAAACGAATAAGATACTACTTCATAAATAGGTGGAGCTACTTGAAGGAAGTGGGGTTTTTGTTACAAAATTAGAGAAACAAAAATTAGAATCCAAATGCTCTACACCATCTGAATTGATTAATGAAATACTATTAACACTGCATACTGAGCAGGAGCTCGCAGAGCTCACTGCCAAAGGACGTGGAGAAAAAAAAGGAATCCCTTCAAAGTATTTAGAAGTTATTCAGAGTAAGTTATCTTTTAGAAGAGCTTAACTAGTAATTCCGATGTTATTTCCTGGTGTGATTAACTCATTATTCTTCTCAGGCCTTGTTGCTCGGGTGTTCAACCACAAAAAGGGAGTTATAGTAAGCCGTTCAATGGTTACCTCCATCATCAATAAGAAATGTGCTAACGTCAGACAAGCCTTAAATAAAAGATGTAACAAGCGACGTGAAGAGAAAAACACAGGACCGGAACCAAAAAAAAAGAAATCCACATTCTTCTCATTTGAAGACATTGCGACATCTGGACCAGAGGATTCAACTGAAGAAATTATAGGGAAAGGAAAGTCCGTGGGCGTTGCACAAGAGAGTGACAGTGACGTTGAAGGAAATGTGCAGGAAGACAATTAATACCATTTCAATAAAGATACCTAAAATGCTTGTAATTGTGTTGTAACCATGAAATTATTTGATTAATTGATTCAGTTAGTAATGACAGAGGGCACCACCTTAACTTACCACTATAAATAGCGAGGCGATGCCGGTAATAGGGGCAGTCACTCACTAGCTACGGGGCAGAACTATCATGTAACGAAATGAAGATGTATAATTATATGTTTTAACCATGACGATAAGAAAATAATAAATGTTATGTTTTAAGTAAAAAACTCGAATTCTCATTTACACAACTCCGCTAATCTAATCAGTTTATAAGCCCCGCGGGGAACCCAACAATTGGCGACGGAGGCGAGATACTCGACACCGAAATTTCTACAGAAATTATTTCGGAAGAGACCTCGCGTTTAACAAGACGGACAACGCTCATAAAGGGAATTCACGAAAATAGACCTCGACGACCACTTTAGACAACAACACTTCCAATATGGCGGCAAATGGGATCATAGGAAAACTCAACATTTTCGACAACCATACGGAATCCTGGGAACAATACGCAGAACGACTCAACGCCTACTTCAAAGCCAATAAAATCGAAGACGCGGACACCAAAAAAGCGGTACTTCAAACAATCCTAAACCCCGAGACCTACACGCTTCTCCGTAACCGAATCCGCCCGGACACCATCGCCGAGAAAACGTACTCCGACCTTGTCACGGTCCTCAACAGTTATTTCAACCCAACTCCACTTCGGTGTATCGCCCGCCTCCGCTTTCATCGACGAAACCGCCAGCAAGGTGAATCAGTAGAAGCCTTTATCGCAGCCCTCCAAAATCTCTCTGAACACTGTCAGTTCAACGATAGAAACGACATGATTGTTGACAAGATCATTTTCGGGATAAACGACGACAACATGCAGCAAAAACTCGTTGCTGAGGAAGAGGACAAGAGGACTTTATCCTTGGCAAGGGCCACAGCCATCCTCGTCGGCATGGAAAACGCCAAGCGCAGCTTGGGAGAGATGAAAGACGAAGACACCGCCGAGAGGATAGCACATGTCTCTGGGCCACATCGCAAGTCAAGTAACTATGATACGTATAACTCGCAGAAATCATACTCGGGACGCCGTAACAACTATTTTCGAGATCATGCTCAAAGGGAGGATAGACCCGTCCCGGATTACAGCGCCTGTTTACGGTGCAAAAATAATGCACACAAGGGTCCTGAGTGCCCTTACAGAAGCGCTACCTGCGCGAAGTGCCAACGAAAAGGCCATCTAGCCAGAGCCTGCCTGAACCCACCTCGGCAGGGAGAAACCAGACCGGGCACATCAAGACATCACCCACAGACCTCCAACTATATAGGCGCAAATCATCACGAAGGTCAATACGAAACAGCAACCCTCGCGGAATACGATACCGATATTTACCACATCAGCGTGGCCAAATCACATAACGACTCTCACAACCTCCGAAGGATACACGCTATCGAAAGATCCACAACGCTTAACGATGATGTCCCTCCACCTGAAGTCGCCCAGCTGTTAGTCAACGGCAGACCCATCACATTCCAATTAGACAGCGGGTCAGGTTATACGATAATGTCATCACAAGATTATGAACTCCTCGGAAAACAGAGCGATCTACACCCTTTTCCACGAACACTCGAGTCGTACACGGGAGAGGCGATTCAGGTCCTGGGCCAAACAAATGTTCACGTCGCATTCGGAAGTCACCAGGCCACATTACCCATCATTGTCGTTCAGGGCAACAAACCGAACCTTTGTGGCCGCAATTGGTTGTACTCGACATTAAGAATCTTACCATCGTTCGCAACACGGGCCCAAGCAATCTTACCATCGTTCGCAACACAGACCCACAGTGTTCAAGAAGCCGATCCTGCCGTAAATGACCTTCTGAAGACGCATTCAGATCTTTTCACGCCGGGACTTGGCAAGCTAAAAGCAATACAAGCACATATCAATATGAAGGAAAACCCCACACCGAAGTATTGTAAAGCAAGATCGGTCCCGTACGCACGGAAAGACGCGGTGGAAGAGGAGCTTCGCCGCTTAGAAAAAGAGGGAATTATCGAGAAAGTCAATTACTCAGAGTATGCTTCTCCGATAGTAGCGGTACAAAAACCCAACGGGAGCATCAGAACCTGTGCTGACTTCAAATCAACTATCAACTCACAATTACACATAGACCAATACCCCATGCCTAAGGCGGAAGAAATTTTCGCCAAAATGAACGGATGCAAATATTTTTCGAAACTGGATCTACGCGAAGCCTACAACCAGGTCGAGTTAGACGAAGAATCCAAGAAGTATACCACCATAAATACAACACTTGGCCTTCTCCGGTTCAATCGCCTTCCCTTCGGAATATTTCAGCGTGTCATGGAGATGGTTTTAAGCAAAATCGAAAGGGTGACACCATTCCAGGACGACATACTCGTGGGTGGCCGGAACGTAGAAGACCATATGAATAGACTCAATGCCGTCCTTCAGACCTTGAAAGACCATGGATTAAAACTAAGACGTGAGAAATGCAAGTTTTTCCAAACAAGAATTGACTTTTTGGGTCACACCTTGGACGTACATGGTCTTCACCCTCAAGAGTGCAAGATGACGGCGATATTGGAGGCTCCGGAACCGAAAGACGCGGACACTCTACGATCCTTCTTGGGTCTCCTCAATTACTATTCCCGTTTCTTGCCAAACAACGCAACTCGACTAGCGCCTCTCTATAACCTTCTTACGAAAACCGCCATATGGCAGTGGAACTCGCCGCAGCAAGAAGCTTTCATGGCAGCTAAACAAGCTCTGATATCATCAAACCTACTAGTCCATTACGACGCCACCAAGCCGATATCTCTCGCATGCGACGCGTCGCCAGTGGGAGTCGGGGCTGTAATATCTCACAACATCGAGGGAACAGAGAAACCAATCGCCTTCGCATCGCGCAGCCTAACCCCGACGGAAAAGAACTATTCCCAGTTGGAGAGAGAAGGGCTGGCAATCATTTTCGCGGTCAAAAAGTTTAAAGACTACCTATATGGCACCAAGTTCATCCTGTTTACGGATCATCAACCCTTAGTCACCTTATTGGCAGCTGATAAACCTATTCCCCCGATGGCAGCCGCACGCATCCAACGTTGGTCACTCACCTTAGCCGCCTTTTCCTACGAAATCAAATTTCGAAAAGGATCTCTCAACGCTAACGCCGATGCCCTCAGTAGACTACCACTACCGGTCAACACCAACCAGACTCCCGCACCCGCGGAATACGTCTTCGCACTACGGAACATCACCAATAAGGGACCCCTCAACATAAGACAATTGGAGGAGGCGACGGGAACAGACAAGACCCTTCAGCAACTGAAAAAGGCAATGACTCAGGGATGGCGTTCATCTGAGATTCATCCAGACCTAACGGTATACTACCGACGAAGGAACGAACTTTCCAGTCTACACGGCATTCTAATGATGGGCAACCGCGTAATCATTCCGGGAGACAAGCGCCACGTCATGCTAGAAGAACTCCACAGTTCTCACCAGGGAACCGCGAAAATGAAGGCAATTGCCAGGTCAAGTTTCTGGTGGCCTAATATCGACCAGGATATTGCAACCTTATCGCAGACATGTAGGATATGTCGTGAACACGCAACCATGCCGGCAAGGTCATACCATCCGTGGCCACAAACAAATTCGCCATGGATAAGAGTACACGCTGACTTCGCTGGTCCGGTTGAAGGAGTCTACCTTCTAGTGGTAGTGGACAGTCATAGTAAATGGCTAGAAGTATCCATCACCAGGAATCAATCAACCCACGCGGTTATCACTTTCCTGCGAGAACTCATTGCACGCTTTGGTATCATGCAGTCCCTGGTCACCGACAATGGCACTTGTTTCACCAGCGCAGAATTTGCAAGCTTCATCGAGAGTAATGGAATCCAACATATACGCTCAGCCCCGTATCATCCTGCGTCTAATGGGATCGCGGAACGTAATGTTCGCACGGTGAAAGAAACACTGAAGAAGATATCACCCAACTCACAAGCTTTGGATATCGTAACCACCGGATTTAACGTCCATAAAACGGGAACTTTGGAAGAGCGACTTTCCCGTATACTCATGAACCACCGCCGCGCACCCACGGCCAACGGAAAATCTCCTGCAGAAATGATGCTGGGGCGTCCCATACTCTCTCACATCGATCTATGTAATCCGAAAAAGAATCAACAGCACCCTCAGCCACACGAAATACCCTCAAACATCAGACCACAGTTTTCGCCGAAGGACAATGTCTACGCATACAACTTTGGCAGAGGTGAAAGATGGCTGGAAGGCACTATAACGGGCACCATAGGGAAGATGATGTATACGGTGATGACTACCCGCGGTGAAATTCGTCGACATCGAAACCAGCTACGACCACGCCCCACTAAAGGAGTAAGAGACATAGCACCCATCTCGACAGCTCTCGACTTTTCCATTTGGGATTCCTTGTTTAATGAAGACAACAGAACAGCGTCACGTCTCAACACACCAACGCGACCCACCACGCCAACGAGTCAACGATCAAATTCCCCAGAAGCAAATCATCCACACCGAACACATAGTCCTGACGGTCAATTACAAGATCTTTCCCAAGCTACTCAGCCACGTCCAGAACTATCACAACTGAATGGGCCTATCGCAACGACCAAGCCACCTCGACAGAGACGCGTTCCTGCACGTTACACGGACGTTTAGATAGATAGATTAAAAAAAAAAAAAAAAAGGGGGTATTGTTGTAACCATGAAATTATTTGATTAATTGATTCAGTTAGTAATGACAGAGGGCACCACCTTAACTTACCACTATAAATAGCGAGGCGCTGCCGGTAATAGGGGCAGTCACTCACTAGCTACGGGGCAGAACTATCATGTAACGAAATGAAGATGTATAATTATATGTTTTAACCATGACGATAAGAAAATAATAAATGTTATGTTTTAAGTAAAAAACTCGAATTCTCATTTACACAACTCCGCTAATCTAATCAGTTTATAAGCCCCGCGGGGAACCCAACAAATTGTAAATTACTAATTGTAATGAAACAAAAAATAATGTATCTACAAATAAATAAATCTATATTTCTTGCGTGACTCAGTCCGATTTTCTCTTAAACACCAGACGACTTGAATGTACCCTCTAAACAAACTTCGAGGGCATCTTCCATTCAGACTTCTCGAGGGCATCTTCCACTCAGACTTCTCGAGGGCATCTTCCACTCAGACTTCTCGAGGGCATCTTCCATTCAGACTTCTCGAGGGCATCTTCCATTCAGACTTCTCGAGGGCATCTTCCATTCAGACTTCTCGAGGGCATCTTCCATTCAGACTTCTCGAGGGCATCTTCCACTCAGACTTCTCGAGGGCATCTTCCATTCAGACGTCTCGAGGACATCTTCCATTCAGACGTCTCGAGGGCATCTTCCATTGAGAAGTCTGAATGGAAGATGCCCTGGAGAAGTCTGAATGGAAGATGCCCTGGAGAAGTCTAAATGGAAGATGCCCTGGAGAAGTCTGAATGGAAGATGCCCTCGAGACGTCTCGAGGGCATCTTCCATTGAGATGTCTCGAGGGCATCTTCCATTGAGACGTCTCGAGGGCATCTTCCATTCAGACTTCTCCAGGGCATCTTCCATTCAGACTTCTACAGGGCATGTTCCATTCAGACTTCTACAGGGCATCTTCCATTCAGACCTCTACAGCACATCTTCCATTCAGACGTCTACAGCACATCTTCCATTCAGACGTCTACAGCACATCTTCCATTCAGACGTCTACAGAGCATCTTCTAACCATACCTCTCGTGGGCATACTTTAAACCAACGTTGTATAGGGCTATTCTATACAGAGGTCTGT
The DNA here is from genome assembly GCF_054372755.1 of Phalangium opilio. Taxonomy (NCBI): domain Eukaryota; kingdom Metazoa; phylum Arthropoda; class Arachnida; order Opiliones; family Phalangiidae; genus Phalangium; species Phalangium opilio. The sequence continues at coordinate 424,750 of NW_028324161.1, read as the reverse complement.
AGACCATCTTAAAGTCAGACTAAACATGGTTTCGCGCAGGTGCAAATGTTTAAGAGGTTTAAGGCCTCTTCTAGACGTCTAGAATACTTCTAAAAGACCTCAATTAGCAGTATTCTAGATGTCTAGAAGAGGTCTTAAACCTCTTAACAAATGGGAAAAAAGCAATTGGTCTAAACTGCTCCTAAATGAAGACCCATTATTTTCGTAAGGGTAGACACCAATCTCACCTTGCCAAAGGCAGGAACCAATCAGAACTTGTCCACATGGGCGGAGCTAAAACTAGCCTTTGCTAAGCTTAGCAGGCCAGTGAACATCACCCATCTAGTATGGGCGCATCTAGTGGCATTTCCGTAAACTAAACCACATGCAGCAGAGACTTCGTTTAAGCACCCCATTCGCGCTCCTTTTTCAAATTCTAAAAGCTAGTATCACTGGGGGTTTAGTTACGATCTTGAAGGTAAGACATGGTGCTTGCATCAGGGGCGTACACCTAAATTTTGAAAAAACGCCATAACCCACCCGATTGGTGTATAAATTAAAAAAGAAAAAAAAGCACTCGATAATTCAAAATCGACAATGCCGCCAACAGTTGCAGTTTAGCAATTTAAGTTGCGCGTTTCTAGGCATATTTCATGCTTTACAATGATTTCAAATAATTAAAGGGAGTGTTGAAAGGTAAATCAGGTGATAATTTACCAGTTGTTCTACTAATTATAAGACGTACCTACATATAATTTTGAGATATCATAGATAATTTGAAATTTGCACCTCCGACCAATTACGTAACAAAATTTACTTTTCACACTATTACTCGGCCATGAGGGCAATTTTTTCAAATCTCGTGCTAAATTTCATTCAACATATTGTAAGGGGTCGCATACATAACGCCAGAAGGGGGAAAATGGAAAGATGACACTCTGTGTCGCCTTAATACTTTAGCAAGAACGAATTCAGGATACCATAAGAACGTTGAAACAAGGCAATGCTGGCGCCATGAAGTCATACTTTTCATAATATGAGGGAAGGGCCTATTTTTGGGAATATGGAAAATGGAGTCTCCTAGGTCTAGGAGTGTTGGTGTCGTTGTCAAGCATAAAATTGTTAAAATCGTTAATGATGAACTGATATATTTAAAAAGAGTGGTTATAAAGAATCTAGATTTTTCTATTAGAGTGCCTGATTTATCCGGGACAAAGTCAGTACAACGGATTTCCCAAACTTCGTCGTGTAACGCCAAGGCTTAAGGCCAGAGAAGCTGAATGTGATACTACCCACTTTAACTGATATCTAACCCACCGATGGCGCTAAAAATGGATTTTAAGGCGTTACCTAGGACGATAGCGGAAACGGTTTGTCTTCATGGTACCAGGGGACAATGTTACCATTCCACGTTCTTATGGTATCCTGAATTCGCTCTTGACTTTAGTTATGTTACATGATTCTTCCCAGGCCTACCCTTTTTGTTTGCTCTCCTTCTCATCAAACTTTACATGGGCATCACACCGTGGGGTGAATTCTATAACTGTTTTCCGTACTAAATTCCACGCAATCAACCCACAAACCTCGTCTTGACACGTGACATAAAACCGGAAACGCGCCTTGACAGACACCTATGCTCTAATAGAGTAATGATGAGGGAACTATTTATCGCGTATATGATTCGGTTTAGTAACTTTGCTCCAACTGCTCTAATGTTGGGAAGAATCATGTTACAATTACATCGCCGCTTTGCGGTACACTTCTCTCGAAGAAAAGTATTATATACTTCTGATAACGTTAATTGGTCATAATGACTGAGACAATAAAACAAAAATAACCTCACTTAAAGTATAATTAAACCATATTGCATTCAACGTTATTAGAAATTATACGGAAAGTTTTAGCAACAAAATATTCAATGCAAACTTCTCTAACCGCTTGAAATCACTATTAATGAAACAATTACAAAAGGTTAGTTTCTTTACCTGATCTCGCAGTGTTTTGTTGGACTTGTCAAGTGATTCCACTTCATGTTCTTTCTCTTTCAGCTTACTTTTTAAACGCTCAGTAGTTTGTTGCCACTTTTTACTCTCTTCCCAACGAATAAGTTCTTCCCTTGACTACAAAAAGATACAAAATGAAACAAGAATGATGGATTTGCTACACTGCATATTTGAACTCATAATAGGACATCGTTGTTGGGGTACAGAGGCAACTGTACTATAATAGTTACGCATTACAGTACTTAACGCATGCAGTGGAACTGACCCACATCAAATCCTGTGTAAGACTACTTTGCAAGTAGTAAAAATATACTAATTACTTTTTGCGCTTTCTCATCCTCAACGTAAGGCTTTTCCGGTGGTTCATGACGACGTATTAGTTCCTCTAAAAATCGAATCTGTTCCTTCAGCTCCGAAACTTCTTCAACACCATTCTCTTCAACTGGAGCCTGAAATGCATGTATTTCTTAACACCATCAACAACTCATGACCTCAGGAGTGAACCCATTATTTAACGTCAATCATATTACACAATTTACACCTCTAATGGGCTGTTCACTCCTGATGCCAACTGATTTATAAGAACAGTTTCAACGTACATTTGAAGTAGGTGGTCGAGCTCTTTCCAGTCGCCTTTTCATATCTTCATTTTCTTTAAGGGTTTTCTCCAAAAAGTCGTCATTTTGATCTAAAGAAACACAATTTGCATTGCTTTATAAGTCACTGACACATTTTAAAGCAATTGCTGGCTCCTGTCGCGCCCCTAACATCCCGGCTAATCTATATCTATATAAATCAAAGTCCTGACTGACAGACTGACTGATAGTCAACTTCCAGCCCAAACCGCTTGCCCTAGAAGGCTGAAAATTTGCAGGAACGTTACTCATAAGTAGTTGGCACGCACTAAGAAAGATTTTTCCAATCCGCCGCCATCTTGAAAAATGGCGCCCAGAAATGTAAAAAATCTTCTCTAGGCAACAAAGTCCGCGCGTTTCAACCGATTTCGCAATTATTTAGACAACTGGTTTCTTTTAACCTATAGACGGGTTGAATGGTCTTTCGGGTTCAATTTGTTGCCATCTTTCTAAATGGCGGCCAAAAACTTAAAACCCTTCTTTATAGAATAATGTCCGCGTGAAAAATAATAAAAAATGTCCCGACGGGCTGACGGGCAACGCCGAGTGCCTTCGCTCCTAGGGTGCTACAAAAATATTAGTCATCAGTAAAATCTTCCCATTCTTTATATCATTTTGATGGTAGTTCTTAATAAACCAAATTTATCCTGCCAAAAGCAGTAACCAATAGGCATTACTACGTCATGAAACGTTGGGCTACCTTCCACTAGTGCTAAAAAAACATACCAGGAGGAGGGGCTTATGTAGCTTTCATTCTGTAAAAATAATACCATAATGGCGCTGGGGGCGGAGTTAAGCCCTAAATGCCAAGTCCCTATTTGAATGAACCTAAAATTAACCTTTGCCAGGCTTAGTGGGCCTGTCAACTCCACCCCTCTAGCAAGGGCTTTGACACAGCCGGGACTATTTTCAGTCGCGTTCACGCAGTTGTACTTTGTGGATTAAAAATATACTAACCCGAGTTCATCCTTAATGCATCCAGTTCAACAGCAAGTTCACTTATCCTTTCATCCCTTGAATTTATCTGCTTTTTCAAATTTTCTCGCACTTTTTGCAAATTGTGGATTTTATCCTGAAGTTATAAGTGATCATTATAGCCACTCCATAAGTTTATGAGACATGTTCCATAAGTATGACACTTCCTATACAGCCCTAATTCAGCTAGTTCTAGAACGACTTGATAATTGACTACACGCGGTTTTGCAGTCCTCCTACCCAATTAGTCGATACTAAGGCCCAGCAGACGCTAACCAGACGTTCCTTTATGAGAATCTATGACGTTTCACCTACGACAAGCTCTCAGTAATCAGTGTCAAACTTACGTTACAACGAGTACACTTGTATTCAGTTAATTGAAATTTAACCTGATAATCTTTATATTTTAAATCAGTTGAAGTTTGAGTTTCTTCGTCTTTTGTCTCAATTTTAGCGACAGTTTCCGGCTTGTCAAATTGTACTTGATTGATTGATTGCATTGATCTATCAGGCTGACTTAGAGATTCGTGTGTATCCGCCTGTTTAATTGATGTCCTTCTCATATACTGCATTTCAGATCTCAATTTCCCAATTGCGTTGATTAGTTCCTGGGATATTAAGCAAAATCAAAAGCACAATATTTATGATTTTGATTTAATTATGGCATTTTTCATTCTTAATAGGATATTTTTAACTATCGTCTTGATACAAATGACACTTTGAAAATTTTCACTCTAATTAACCTCCGCGGGATTGATCATTCTGTGCAATTATTGTACACGCAGCTTGAATATTGAATTAAGTTACTGTAATCGCGCCCTATTCTAGGCGTAATCTCGAAATCAGGCTTCACACAACATTTGGAAAACAAATTTCCCCGAGATTTCCAGGCTTTTCCCCATATACTTCCCTGAGTTTTCCAGGATTTTCCCCATATACTTCCCTGAGTTTTCCAGGCTTTTCCCCATATACTTCCCTGAGTTATCCAGGTTGAGTATGGAGTATCCTATGGATCAAATGTTATCGAAAGAGGGGGGCAAATTGGACTATAACATACTCAAAGGACATCCCCGTATCTCTAATATAAGCAGAGTTATGAGCCTCCAAAATATAGTGTAAAGTTAATCCTATGGAGGGAATATTCATGAACATTTTGCTTAATTACTCGGCCCCTGTTTGTCGTAGCCGTAAGGTTTTAGCATGGTTGGATTTGGGATAAATTGGACTATAACATACTCAAAGGAGTTCACGCAAATTTCCCTGATTTCCCTGAATTTTATTAAAAATTCGAAATTTCCATGAGTTTTCCCTGAGGTTTTTGTGAACTATTTATTTCCCTGATTCTTCCAGGTTTTCCCTGTTTCCCAGGTTTGTACGAACCCTGGAAATAATCGCGCCCTAATCTCGCCTTATTCTCAACGTAATCTCGATATATTTTCGGTGTAATCTCATCATGTTCTCGGCATAATATCGCCTTACTCTGGTCATAACCCGTGTAATCCAAAATTAAGTAGTCGGTGTACAGCGGCCACCATTTCAAGTCTGGAAACTAATAGAGACCGACCTAATGAAGGTTCACATAACCAGTGTGTAGTGATCGTACGGGGAACCTGAACCCGACCCGGGAAGTCGGTGATCCCCGGTATTTTCAACCCGACCCGACCCGGCCAGTCAATTTTGAAGTCGGGTCTAAAAAAAAAGGGGGTGGGCCCGTAGTAGGGGGTAAGTTATTATTGACGGTTGCGCTTTGTGATAAAAGTAGATAGGAACTCTAATCTGATTAGGGCGAGCTTGAATATTTAATTTTTTTCCATCTCGAGGCTTCGAAAGCCAGTAGAACACTGATATATTTCGGCAATTTCAAACGTCAATGTATTAATTGTGTGTTAAGTTGCGAGCAATTGATTTCAAAATTGAAAAAGTGGTAGAAGAGTTTCACGAGCACCAGAAACAGAAACCCCATTCAGCCACTGCCCAAGACATAGGATAAGGACAATTTGGAAAATTTACAGATGGAAGATGCGCCTGTTCTGGGACAATTAGTTACCCCAATCCCTTCCACGACGTTCTGTCATATAGCAATGATATGGCAGATTCGACCCGATTTTCCGAGTTTTTTTTCGCAACCCAACCCGACAAAAATCTCATCCCGTATGATCACTACAGTACGTTAAAAGGCTGGAGCGCTACGACACCCTTGTATTAGGAGTGCGAACCCACATAGTTTTAAATGAAACGCGTAAGAGTGTTATCAAAATCAAATATTATTTGCACTAGCTTACATTCAATTGTTTTTCCTTGCCATAAATCTGATTTTTAAGGTCTTTCAGTATGAGTTTCAGTTGAATAACTTGAGCAGGCTGATTGCCGATTTGTTCCTCGAAATTTCGATTCAGAACTTGTACCATCTGTTGGTGCCTCTTTATTTCTTCCACACCTTGCAGCCTTAAATACAGCTCTTGCTTAGTTCTAAAATGCATAAAGAGTGCATATAAGATTCTGAAAGAATATTAAAATCAAGACATGTATACCTCTCCTGTTCTTCTTCAAGTTTTTCCGTCAAATTGTTAGCTTTGATTTTCCACTCAAGTGTTTCTTGTTGAGCTACGTTTAATTGTTTCATGAGACCCGATAGTTTTGTCTGACTGATATCCATTGATTCTTCAAGCTCTGTTACTTTCGAAAGCTAAGGAAGATACACAAAACTTATTAAAGTAAATAATTGGCAATAGTTGCAACGAGGGTCATCTTTGAACAATGTATGATCGTAGTTTTTTAGATTAAAGCAAAGCGGGGGTTCAGTAGATCCCCTACAAGGTGGCATTCCTCCTGAACCCCGGGTTTGGCTTGGCGAAGGCTAGTGGCGAGATTTATAAGTGCACGTATAAATCCCGCCCACAAATGCCTCCTGCTTTTGCCAAGCCAAAACTTGAGCTCGAAAGGAAAGTCACCTTGTAGGGCATTCACTTGAGCCGCGCCTATGACCATTAAACACAGATGGACTAGAATTATAAGCTAAAACCCCGTTCAACCAAAGAAGGTGGAAAGAGGGGAAGTTGAAGCTAGCGGCTTTCGCAAGGCATTTTGGGTGTTCTCGCTTATCTTTTTTATTTATTTGTTATATTTTCCTCCAAATATCCGGTTCACCGTATTTCAACCAATAGAGTCCTGTCAGAAGCCTTGGTTTTGAATTAATAATACGTCACGTTAGCATGGATGAAGGATGCACGTGAAAAACAATCGACGCTCTACAGGATGTGCAACTCCCTATACTAAAAAGTAGACAAGTCGATACTAGCGCCGCCTGGCTACCAGCGCTGGAAACCCTCGCGGGAAAAAAAAAATACTGGACATAAGAAAAAAAACCTGTTTTGCTTCTAGCAGACGACGCTAATGGATAAAAATCGACGGTAGCGCGTGTTTTTTCTTATGTCCAGTATTTTTTATTTTTTCCGCGAGGGTTTCCAGCGCTGGTAGCCAGGCGGCGCTAGTATCGACTTGTCTACTTTTTAGTATAGGGAGTTGCACATCCTGTTGAGCGTCGAAAGTTTTACACGCGCATCCTTCATCCATGACGTTAGGGCAACATTCTTTTGCCACGGTTTGCAGCGCCATCTCTATTTTAAAATTATGATCCAAAATAGGTGTCGTGGCGGCCATTAGATTTACCCTCTGATTTTCAACAGAGCTTGGTCTAATGCTTAGCTTCTTTTTCCATTCTTCGCGTCTTTTTTCGGACAATACTTTAGTTTTACTACATTGATTACTAATCACACTTGAAATATCAAAAAAGCGAAGCTCAGGATATTTTTTACTGCTTCTGCGACAAGTACTTAAACAGCAAACTCTACCCATAATAACTCAAAAGCGGTAACAGTAATGGCCACGGTTTGTTTTGGTCTAAAGTTTGTTTCTGAAACATTTGTACGGAAGATGGCGCTACAATATGATTTGAAAACAAGATGAGAAAGTCCGCTGGTAAAATGACGTCAAATAGTTCTTATTGACAGCACTCTATAAGAGGGCAGAGAAAGATGCGCGCGCACACCGGAAGCTAAAGGTAAACTTTCAAAGCGAGAACACTCCAGTCAAGCCTTCTACTCCCCCTCTTTGGTTCTACTACTGACATCGTCTGTTGTCGCTCCTAGCGGGAGAGTCCCGAAACTTTTCGACTCATAGATCATGTAATGGTTATGGTTTGAGTCGAAACATTTTCAATATTGGTCACGGCATGGCGCTAGAGAGGCGTTACCCTAAAAGAACCACGCGCCGTAACTCCATTCCAGTCCATCTGTGCTTAATGGTTTAAGGCCCCGCTTGGCTTTAATTACTGAGAGCTAGTTCGAGAACTACGCGAGAATGGACTACACGCGGTTTTGCAGTCCATCATCCTATTTAGTCTGCATTAGTAAGCCTTTGACAGCGCCTCAACAGGCGTCGCTTTACCTCGAATCTATGACCTTCGTCACTTCATGACAAGCCCCAGTTTGTAACCACTGGCAGCGTTGCCAGACGTACTATAATTATAGTACAATTCGATAATTTTAAGAGTTTTTTCGAAGCGTACTATAATTTTGACGCTGTACTATATAGTACGCTAAATTCGATAATTCGGCTTAAGCGTACGATAATGTACTATAATTTCGAATTTAGCGGGAAATTGTACTAATCTGGGCACCAAAGTCTCGATAGGTATAGAAAAAGGCGAAATAGGAGAGAGTGATACATGTTCATCCCATAGATATAATACACTTAAGGCCAAAGGCTGGATGTGAGAAACGCTTGGAGACGTTATTTATCTATCTCCCTCCGTACCCTTGTACTGATTTTAGTGTAAATACAAGGTGAATCAGTACAACCGCATTCTTTTTACCGCTATTTTTGAGGCGCTCAGAGCGTACGATAATTTTGGTTGAAAAATTGAAAATCGATAATTTTTTGGCTTTGGTACTATAGTTTGGTAATTTTTATCTGGCAACGCTGGTAACCAGTGACAATCTTATAAGCTTATGCTAGTTTCAAATAGTGTAAAAAATACATGAAAATTCCTCACTAGACTCGAGTTCAGTTCCTGCATCAGCAACTTTTTATCATCAGCATCCGAGGCACTTTTGGTTTTGGAAAGAACGTAATCTCTCTGCGCACTTTGAAGTTTACTCTGCAGTTGCAACAATTCTCGTTCATAATGCAGCTTTTGCGATACCGTGTCATCTTTCAGTTTATTGAGAAGTTCTTGGTAACGCGTAATACTTTCCTCTTTTTGGTTCAAGCGAGCCTGTAAACAATCTATGGTAGTTTGGGCGACACTCAGATTCTGTTTCGCTTCAAAATAGTCCACCAGTTGGACTTCGGGGCTCTGCGGTGTTTGCAATGAAGGCGCTGTGTTCAGACTAGTTGGCATTCGGGCTATTAAGTCATTTAAGGCTTCTTCCCTCGATTTCAATGCATCTTCAGCTTCTTTAAGACGTCTTTCTAAATTAGCTACAGTCTGCAAAAACCAACAAACAATTAGAAATTGCACATAAAAAAGAGAAATAAGAATAATGGCAAGTTCAGCTAACATAAAGGGAGGGTGAAGTGGAAAATGAAGTGATTTTTTATCGATTCTTCTAATTATAAGACCAGTTTGCATAGTGAAACATTCAGAAAATACCTCCGAATGATTTTAAAATTCAAATTAGGTTCCGATTTTATGAATAATTTGAAGTATCCCCCTCTGACCAATCGCGTAACGTCCTTCCTTTTTATTAATAAAGTTCTCGTGTCTCGCGCCACGATTGTCACATCGCGCGCAAATTTTATCAAATCTCGCGATAAATTTCATTCGACACGGAACGTGCCACGAGAATTTTGTTAACAAAAAGGCAGGGCGTTACGCGATTGGTAGGAGGGGGATACTTCAAATTATTCATAAAATCCGAACCTAATTTGAATTTTAAAATCATTCGGAGATATTTCCTGAATGTTTCACTGTACAGACTGGTCTTATAATTAGAAGAAGAATCGATAAAAAAATCACTTGATTTTCCACTTCACCCTCCCTTTAAAAGATCGGCCTTTTTCTAAAGATAAGGGAAAAATAAAAACCAAATAATCTCTTATTACAAAATAAATAGCATTTAATTAGTCTTAAAAACGTGGACTACTGCGACCGGTCTGCCGACATTGGATTAGTCGCGTCTGCTAAATCGAACCACTTACCCCTCTCAGCCTATGTGAATTCAACCAATCCCGTAATGGTAAGGGGTTCTGGCTGGCAGACGCCACTTAACCAATGGCGGCATGGGCAGCAGTCCTCGTTTTAAGACGAATTAAATTCCAATTATTTTGTAGTAAGAGATCATTTATTCTTTTAACTCTTTTTCCTTTAATACTTAGAAAAAGGCCGTTCTTTTAAGGTTCGATTTAGCAGACGCCACTAAACCAATGGCGGCATGCGCAGTAGTCCTCGTTTTAAGACAAATTAAATGCTAATTATTTTGTAATAAGAAATCATTTATTTTTTTCAGAGGTGTGCGGGTACCGGAGTCCCAATTTTAAGCCTTTGCCAATACCCGCCGAGTATGACAAAATCCCCACGGGTCAGCTCATGACGTTACCGAGCATGTTTCAAAACTTCTGCCTTTCATGATTAAATAATTTAATTTGTAACAAGTTATTAATTAACATTTTTTAATGAATTACACTATAATTATATAATGGCTCAGCTTTGAAATCTAGCTTTTAATCGAACTGTAAGGAAAAACAAAGACCCGAATTTGACCCGAAAGCTAATTTTGGGGATTTTGCAGGACCCGAGGACCCGACGGGTAATTGAAAATTGGACCGATACCCGCGGGTAAAACTTTCTATTACCCGAAGTTTACCCGATACCCAAAAATCTGGACCCGCACAGCCCTGATTTTTTTTTAATATGCTTCCTTTTATATTTAGCCAAAATTCCGTTCTTTAAGGGATAATGTTATGTTACCTGACAGGGTTCATACGAACATGGAAAACAGGGAAAACCTGGAAATATCAGGGAAATTGGTGTAGAGGAAAAAAATCAGGGAAATATCAGGGAAATATCAGGGAAAATGAAAATTTCTTCGAAAAATCAGGGAAAATAAATTTTTTCCCCAAAAAATCAGGGAAATTAAAAAAAGTGAAACAAATACACTTCAGTGGGACCCATAATCTAATTTGGTGCTCTAAAAAAATCGTCTTATGACGGTTTAAAAACAAAAATAGCGAGATCACAGTTGATCAAAGTCCAGAATCGTGGACCTCGCTTCGCTCGCTCAGCAAATAGCAAATGTTTAACTTATTATTTAAAATGAATCAAGTTCAAATGAATGTTTTGTTTTTGATTTAAAACGGCATCAATTGCTTTGATTTCTGTAATTGAATTTCGCCGTAGACCTTTTATGAGGTGACCTTTCCTTTGACTGGAAATATCTAAGACCATAGATTGAGCTAATTTACGACACTGACCTTCAAAATATCTTTTAAAACGGTCATGTCTGAAAACATTTCATTTCAAGTGGCCCTTTTTTTTATAGCTTAATTCGGCTTAATTTGCCCCTATTGTAGTCACTTTTTGCTTACTATTTCTAAATTAATTAGTCAATTATTCAACTAAAATTGAGCGTATGAGTGAGTATCAGCCCTGGTGTATGGAATTCTGTATTTTGGTACTGTCTATTATAACCTAACAAAGAATGGTAAACATATAATATTTATTTCGTAACCAAAGCTACTGGTAACCACAGAGGCATGAGCCTATATAATGTGGTTGTAGGTATAGTCTGGTTACCCTATTTGAAATTATAACACTCCTCCAATGCAAAAAATGCACCTGGAAATTTATAAGAAGTACTCTGGAAAACCTGGAAATATCAGGGAAATTAGGTTTGGAAATTTCGTATGAACCCTGCCTGAGCTTTTCCTTTACAAATGAAAGCTCCTATGGGCCCCAAACATGCTGGCTATAATAATCTACACAATAATTTAACCTTGCTAAAGGCAGGAACCAATCAAAAGCTTAGCAGGATAGTAAACTCTACTCCTCGACAATAGGGACATCTAGTGGCATTTTTTTAAACTAAACCACAGCCAAGGCTTAATCGCTTTAATAAACATACCTCTCTAAGTGCTCGAACTTCGCTCGCAGAGACTGACGATTCTAACGCTTCACTTAAAACGGAGTCTTCTTCTAATGGCAGATCATTCAAAGCTTGTTGCTCGTGAATTGAATCTCCATTGAGGCTTTCTTCAATTTGAACTAATTCTTCTTGAGGTTCTCTAGCTTCACTTCGAGTAGAAACACTTTGAAGCCTATTTGAAGAGAGCCCTCCTAAAAAGTCCAAGTTCCTAGCATCAATTTCCAATTCTTGCTCTCTAAGTTGAGACTCAAGTCTGAGGTTTTGTTCTTCCAATCGAAGGATTTTTGCTTCCAATCTATTTACAAGCTCTTTCAAAGTATCACTTTGACTGGAATATCTTTCAGCGAGTCTTTTCGAGTGAATTTCTCTCATCTGAACCACTTCAATCCTGACAAATTAATTTGCAGGGTTGGTACGGAACCTGGATTTATAATTGAAAAAAAAGAAAAAAAAAGAAAACTAGAGGGGTCCGACATTTACACGAAATCCCGTACGCTTCTCGCAAAATCGCGAAATCTTTCAGACAAAATCACGAAATTACGAAATCAAGGATGAAATTTCGAAATCTTTGATGAAATCGTGAAATCAAGAAGAAATCACGAAATCTTTGGTGAAATCGTGAAATCAAGAAGAAATCACGAAATCTTTGATGAAATCGCGAAATCGATGAAGAAATCACGAAATCTTTGATGAAATCGCGAAATCGATGAAGAAATCACGAAATCTTTGATGAAATCGCGAAATCGATGAAGAAATCACGAAATCTTTGATGAAATCGCGAAATCGATGAAGAAATCGCGAAATCTTTGGCGAAATCACGAAATCTTTCTCGAAATCACGAAATCTTTCTCGAAATCACGAAATATTTCTCGAAATCACGAAATCTTTCCCGAAATCACGAAATCTTTCTCGAAATCACGAAATCTTTCTCGAAATCACGAAATCTTTGGCGAAATCACGAAATATTTCTCGAAATCACGAAATCTTTCTCGAAATCACGAAATATTTCTCGAAATCACGAAATCTTTCTCGAAATCACGAAATCTTTCTCGAAATCACGAAAACTTTCTCGAAATCACGAAATCATTGGCAAAATCGCGAAATCCCGTACGCTTTTTTGGGAATGTCGGACCCCTCGAGAAACCCTTACCTTTTATGCCAATCCATAATTTTTTCAACTGAAGAGCCGGATTGCAGTGTCTGTATCAACTCCTTAGCAGATTGAAGTTTTACGCTTAGCTTCATTTTATCCTCGTCAATCTTGGAATTTTCCTCTTTAACTTTTTCCAATTCTTTTCGCAAATTATTCCTCTCATTATTAAGATTTTTAACTTCCTTCATCAACTCCTCTTGTTTAACAATAGGAATTGACGATGAAAATTGCCGTCGCAGTTCGTAAAGTATTCTAGTCAGGAGCTGTATCTTGCTTCTAGCTTGGCTATGAATATTGTACACTTCGTCTTCTTTGTCAACACACCTAATTTTTAATAATGTTGCATTAATTAACACAATTAAGCTATTGGGGAATTAAATTTTGTAGTAGGCCTATATACTTTTTCTGGAGGTTTTGGTTCCGTTTTTCACTTTGATCCAATTTTTGTTTGACAGCGTTTAGTTCTTGTTGCAGTTTAGTTTCACTGAGTTGAAAACCTATTATTTGTCTGTGCAAATTACCTGTAAACAATATTAATAAAATATATTAATTTTTAATTTTTAGAGTGTTTGTGTGTGCACTTTTGGCCATATTTAGACCTAGGGGTGATAACTTTAAATTTGAATGGACACCGATTACGTAATCTATGATTACGCAAAGATTATTTGGCTTACACCATGAATGCGCCAATTACACTAAGCGGAACGCGCAGATTACGCGGTTTACATCAAGAGTACACAAAGTCCGTTTAGAATACCTGATTCTGTTTAAAACGCGCCGAGTCCGTTTTGAATACGAAGTGTATGATCAGATTGCACCGATTATGTCGAGTAGCTTTTGCAACGCGTTGAGATTTTTAAGATAGTGTCGAGTGCTTTTAGATTTATAGTGCCTAGCACGTTTACACTATGCCGAGTACGTCGAGACTATAGCTGTACTATGCGGGTTTTAAAGACTATGCGCCATTTCGCGTATAGAGCCGACAAATGAAGAGTGATCAGCCTCTTGATGAAGACTTACCAGATGATAGCTTCTCGTCACTAGAAGCTTGCATATCCAAGAGTAGATTCCTCGTCATTTCCAGTTCTTTTTCGGTGACTTCCCTGAATCTTTCAACTGTTTGTATTTGATACTTGGCAGATTCCAAAGCCGCCTTATAGCGATCAGCATCTTCTCTTAACCTCAATTCTTTGCATTCCAACTCGCTCACTTTTGCGTTCAAGGCGTTGTACACTTCATTGCTGACACAATCTAACGTAAAATAGAATAACGCCTGTTTGTAGTCACCATTTAAAATAAGGGAAATAAGCATATAATTTTTATATATGAATACAAGTACCAAGAATTTCAATTACAATAGGTATATACTGTAGTCATCAAATCTGAAGAAAAGCATTCAACGCTTGAAATATTGTGCTTTCATTAAAAGTTCGTTTCGTTAGTAAAAATAAAGTGATCCAGACGGTATCATAAGGACATCATCTCTCTAAGGGCCCAAGATTCTATATTACGGTTGAAATGTATGTATGTCCGATTTGGTCAGCCATCCGTCTCATCTCAAGTGGTATAATAATTGTATAGCCTAAACAGAGGCCGAGCGCATTCGCTGCAGAGTAACCCGGCATTGAACATGTTTCCCTCCAAATATTTCTCACGACAGCTCTTCGTGATTTTCACTAAGCGCGAATTTACCTCTTGTGTCTGAGAGAACTGGGGGGTTCTGGAAATTCTCTCACTTATTTTTTCCCTCAGTCCTTCCTTTCTCGCCTCCCCGCCTTTTTTAGTTTGATTCCCAACCGCTTGGGAGCGTTATCTTAGAGCTCGCGTCTAGACCACGGCCGGCTTAAGATATCGGTCGTGGCTGATTTGGAAAATTATTTTTCTCTCCCGCGAATTTCACGAAAAATTCGGAAGGAGCCCCTATACAAAATCTACGTCACATCTAGCAGAACTAGATGCTTTTGCTAATAGATGCGCTTGGGCCCTTAGAGAGATAATTTCCTTATGACGGTATTGCTCGAGTCCATGTCTAGTTCTTAAAATAAAAATGTAGGGTAGGCTCCTTTAAAGCAATTAGCAAAGCAGTGCTTTAGTTCAAACAAATGCCACTAGATGCCGCCATAGTCTAGGGGTGGAGTTGACTAGCTAGCTAAACTAGGTAAAGGCTAGTTTTAGCTCCGCCCTCGAGAATGAGTTCTGATTGGTTCCTGCCTTTGACAAATTAAGTTTAATGTGCAGAAGATTACCAAGCATGTTTGGAACATGGATTAACTAACGCTAGGGATTGTTCACTAAACGGGTTTCCCATGTAATGCTATCGCCAACTACACGTTCCGAATTATTCCTTGATTCCACTCTTCATTCCCCCAATGTATTGGACCAAAACGGATGTAGACATAGCGCCATCTCTAGGCAAAATAAATAGTTTTTGCGGATTTTAAAGATGGCGGCGCCCATTTTTAGGCAGGATTTCAATTTTGACGTCATAGGGCACGTGACATTTGGTCCATCTTTCTTATAACTTCCAGTTAGGGATAGTAGATGCTGCTAGGGGGCGTTTGGAATACGCATGCTTCATCTTTTAGGGGGAACGAACTATCCCTAGCGTTAGTTAATTCATGTTTGGAAGCGCCAAATGAGCATACATTGCCTTTAAGTTCAGCATAATGTTTCTATTCTAATGTTTAAAGGAACTGCGAAGAAGGCAAAAATTATTAGAAATACGTCACAGACATCACGTGATACCAAGATACAAAGACTCCTCATAGAGTGGAACTTGACATCTAGTCCTTGTTTTTCACGAGATTGCAGCGCCAATTCAATGAAGTGGCAGTTTTCTAAATAAAACGAACTAAGCTTCTTTGAACCACGCCTCTCTTCAGCCACGTTCCTCTGACGTATTTAAAATAATTTTTACCCACCCGCCGATGCCTTCTTTACAGTCCCTTTAATTCAGCTGTGTGTTGTAAATGAGTCGAATAGTTAAAAGATACGTCAGATATCCAGTTTCTAAACTCATTTCTTTCCACAATTATAAATTTCACGTCAATTGTAAACAGTAAAATTGGGGTTTCTGGACATTTGGCCTAACATCCGTAACACCAAGCTTCACATACCATTCAACTTTTCTTTAAGAATTCTTTCCCTGTTTTTGATGTCCACTGCCTCTCTGGTCAGCTCGGCAAACTTCTTTTCCAGTTCAGAATTTCTAGTATCCATGCTATCAAAAACTTGTTTGAGTGGCTCGTGTTGCAATAGAAGGTGATCGGCTCTTTGTCGTTCATTGGCTTCCTTTAACAAAGTAACTCGCAGTTCATTTTGTAAACCAGCTTCATCCGTACTCGCGTCATTTTCTGTAAGGTTACCAGTTACATAAGGAAGTTTGTAAACATTTTAAAGTGCTTACCAAGAATTTTGACTTTCTCATTTAAGAGGCGATTATCAATTTTAAGTTTATCACATTCTAATTTTAATTTCTTGGTTAGCTCCTGAAAAAGGTTTTGATATGTATCAATGTTATTTTTTATTCATAAACGTCACGACAATACAATAATGATCTTGGGCCTACCTCTTTCTCTTGGTATTCTTGAAACCTCGAGTTATCTTCATTTTGTTTTTGAAGGAGCTTTTGATAATTTGTATTAAGATCTAGAAAGCTACGATTTGCAATTTCCAGCTCTGTCGCTGGTATAGAATCATCCAAGGCCTTTTGCAAATTTAACACTTTGCTATGAGCCCTCTCCTAAAATAACCACAGCCAATTAGCGCACTAAGGCACATTATACATACAATTATGGACAAAGCAATACTGAAGGGCCAATGGCAGAGAGAGAAAGTTGAAAAATACTTGTTAATTCGCCTTCTAGCGGCAGATAGTAGCAAACCGGATAGTGGGGGGCTTATGGGGGAATCAACGTTCTAAAGAGGACAGCAGCTAACGTCTTACTTTGTATAGATGGCGCTAGCTTTTTTTCCTGCATTTGACTCAATATTTTTCATAACCCCCGTCCATTTTGGGGCTGAAAAGGGGGAAGTAAGCTTAACGTTGGTTGTTTAGTCGCTTAGTATGGGGCTCTATGGGCTGCCATCCGTCCTTCAGTATTGCTTTGTCCATGATACAATCCTAACCCTATACGGGTTAACGTAAGGGCTTATACAATTGGAATTCTCCATAAGACAAAATGAAAGGCACTGTTGCACCACAAAATAATTGAGTTATGTTCTACTGTGATTCTATTTCGTGCTCGAGAAGGCGATTGTTTCTGTTTACAGCAAATTAATGTCCGAGTACACACCGAGTGACGCCACTCTACGATGTATACACCACCACCAAGTGACGCCACTCTACGATGTATACACCACCACCAAGTGACGCCACTCTACGATGTATACACCACCACCAAGTGACGCCACTCTACGATGTATACACCACCACCGAGTGACGCCACTCTACGATGTATACACCACCACCAAGTGACGCAACTCTACGATGTATACACCACCACGTGATGCCCATCTGGGCTAACTACGAGATACAGTAGGATGTGTGTTCATTGAAACTATCCTTTCGACCAAGATCTCATTCAAGTAAAGAGAGAACGTTCGAGTTTACCTTCATCCTCGCTACCATCAAGGCCACCTAGGCCCCTCCCTAAAAAACAAATTCCCGCCATTTTATCGATACACTAACACCGCCTGGTGGACTATCCATTCATTATTTATCGAAAGTGTTCTCGATCTCGAAGTGAGGAGACTGACTCCAGAATTAGGAGAAATGTTTACTAGAGCAACAGTTGATAGAGCTGGTTATTGTTAGATTAAGTTACTAGTAAATGAGATCTTCACATACACAGTTATGGGCCAGGTTAAATCAAGCTTATTTTAATCAAGAGATACACAATTAACTTTGTTACAACTGCGGCTAAGAGGCGTTCTTCCTAGCTGCACTGCGGGCTGGAGATCCGCTCTGGACTGCCAGTCCCTCATGTAGCTAGTAATTGTTATAGTGTTTGTTATAATGTTTGTGATTAGGCTGGCGCCGTCTATTGGAGGTTTTAAGGTACTAATGTAAGGCGCGTAATACAACAGGTACAAATGTAACAACTTTTTTTTTTTTTTTTTTTTGCGAGTGTACTGTTGCTTGTTTAAGTAGTTAGTTTGTGTAGCGGAGTGGCTTGCGAATGTCACGCTTCGGGCGACTAGGCAACTGTGATAACGGTGGATCCATCGGTGTGGGCGGAGCACCTTGGGAGACCGAATGTTCGATCGGCACATCGGTCGGTGCAGTGCCGGTTGGTAGAGGAGTCTCACGATGGTGGGATGAGACGGCAGGAGGGACAAGTGGCGGTGGAGCCGGGCGTGCCTTCGTGTGAGTGTGCCATGCAAATGGTTCCGGGTCATGCCTCATTGGTTCGCATGGGGTGAACCATGTGTGATCGGAATGTGTATCGGGTGTACGTTCGATGTCCGAGGGATCTAACCGAATTTGGCTTCTCGTGCGACGGATGAGTTTATCCAGGGTTGTGTGTAGTTGGTAGGATAGAGGTTCAGGGCCAACTGAAGCTATTCTAGCCGGGAGCCACAATCTAGGGCCAGCGAGGTAGCGGACAGCCTGACCAGGGTATAATTGAGGTAGAGGCTTGGTTGACGTGTTGTTGAAAGTTGCAACCATGTTCTTTTGGCGTTCGTGAAGGACCCGTTTGGTGTCGTTCGTGGGATACAATGGCTCAAGTGAGGTGTTGGTGGTAGTTAAGTGTGTGCGTAGGCGACGACCCATAAGTAATTCGGCTGGTGATGGAAGATCTGTTTTGGGTGTAGTGCGATCATCCAGTAATACTTGATCCAGGTCACGATGTTCCTTCTTGGCCTTTATTAAGGAGTTCTTAAGCGTTTGAATGGTCCGTTCCGTCATGCCATTCGATTTCGGATAGTAGGGGCTGGAGGTAGTGTGTCTAACACCCCACTGCTCAAGAAAGTGTTTAAAAACCGCAGACGAGAACGGCGGGCCATTATCCGTGACCAACAGTTGAGGTGCGCCGTAGCGGGCAAAATTGGATTTCATAAACTTGATCACCGCCTGTGCATTGGTGGATTGAAGCAACTTTGCTTCAACAAACTTGGAATGGTAATCCACCAATAGAATGTAATGTTGGGAGTCCACTTGAAAAAGGTCAGAACCAACAGTTTTCCATGGGAGTTGTGGGACTGGATGGGGTGTTAAAGGCATGGCGATATTAGCGCGGTCTCGTTCACGACAGATGGTGCAGGCTCGAACAAAATCTGTGATATGTGTGGCCAAAACACATTTATTTTTGCCTTTGCAACACAGGAGTTAATGCCTTGATGCGTGCTGTGAATTTTTGTAAGCATTTCCCCTTGAAGTGCTTTCGGGATAACCAGACAACAACCACGATAGACTAGACCATCCTCGATGTATAGTTCGTTCTGGTGTTGCCAATACGCTGCCAGCTCCGGTGAGAGATTCTTGTGGGTTCTGGGCCAACCTTGATGGATATGTTCGCTGACCTGTTGCAGGACAGTGTCGTCCTTTGTGGCAGATTTGTACCTGTCCTGAATGGAGGCGGGAAAGGTCGTAATGGCATGGACAGCCGCATGGGGACCCTCCAGGTTGTCCGTATTGATTACGACGTGGGATTCATGGGCTCGGGATAGCGTGTCAGCTATGTATAGCTCAGACCCAGGCACGTAAACCAACTGAATGTTATAGCGGAATAAACGCATGACCAGGCGTTGTAGGCGCGGAGATAGTATATGTAGTGGTTTCTGTACGATCGCGATGAGGGGTTTATGGTCAGTTTGCACCGTAGCTGTAGCGCCTGCGATGTAGAAATGGAAGTGTTCGCACGCAAACACTACACCCAGCAGTTCCTTTTCGATTTGCGAATAGCGACGCTGTGTTGGTGTGAAGGCTGTCGACGTGTATTCGACTGGATGGGAATCCTGTAGCAAAGCCGCTCCGATGCCACTCTGACTGGCATCCACGGAGATGACACTTGGCCTGGCCGGATTGTAGAAAGCGAGGACTGGTGTGGTAGATAAGAGGGCTTTGAGGTGATCATAGTGTGATTGGTGATGGGACTCCCACACGAACGCTATTTCTGGTTTTAACAGGAGCCTGAGTGGTGCCGTATCAGACGTTGCCTCTGGTAAGAATTTGGCCACATAATTGATCATCCCCAAGAACCGCTGAAGAGCCTTCTTGTCCGCGGGGGGGGGGTGGTAATGAGCAGATGGCCTTGACTTTTTTGGGATCCACGTGTACGCCACGTGCACTTATGACATGACCTAAGTACGTGATCTGGGGTATCGCAAGTTGGATTTTGGATGAGCTAAACTGGAGGCCGTGTTCCTTGGCGCGCTCCAAAACCTGCAACAACATCCGGGCGTTGGTGGCAACATCAACTGAGGTGATAAGAAAGTCATCGGTCGAAATGTGTACATTGGGGAACTCCGAAGTTGGATATATGGTGCGCATGACACATTGAAAGTATTCTGTGGCCGTGACGATTCCATATGGCAGCCTCGTATAGCGGAAACGACCCCAAGGCGTGGCAAAGGTGCACAGCCTCGAGCTGTCTTCAGTCAACACAATTTGCCAGAAAGCGCTTTTGGCATCGAGGACCGTGAAAATTTTCGAGCCCTGTAGTTCCGCAAATATTTCTTTTGGCGTTGGCAGCGGATAGGGTCGGCGCTTTATGGCCAGATTTAGTTTGCGGGGATCCAGGCAGATGCGTACCGTGCCATCCGGTTTGGGTACCACAACCATAGGGTGTACCCATTCTGTCGGTTCAGAGACTGGGACAATAATGCCCTCCTTTTGCATACGAGAAAGCTCATGTTGGGTCTGGGTACGAAAATGGAGAGGTATATGATGGGCTGCGGAGATGGATGGCGTGACATTCGGCAGTGTTTCGATAGAGTGGCGTCCAGGAAGTTGGCCTAAGGTGTCAAAAAGCATGGGATACTGCGCCATGACTGCAGCCGGAGTGAAGGTGTCGTCGTCACCCTGAGTGCGCAGTTCCATCGTCTGAAGTCGAGGTGGGGGACCAAGGGGTCGGTCGATGTGATCGATAAGCCCAAGGGCGAGCGAAGCTTGGGCGCCCAATATAGGAGTGCGGTCCTCATCGGTGACATAAAATTGACAGGAGCAGGCAGCAGTGTGAGAGGTGCACGGGAGGCTCGTCATCCCCGTAATGGGAACAGTGTGACCAGAATATGACGTAACGCGGTGCTTTGGCATCTGCAACGACGGTTGATGTGGTAAGGCATCGTAAATGGTTTTCGTGATAATGTTCACTTGTGAGCCAGTGTCGACCTTGAACGTGGTTGGTTGATTGTAGATGTAAATCTCGTCATAGAGCTCATCAGACTCGTACCGTGATTGAACGGTATGTACCGTAAGGTTTCCGGCTTGTGAAACCTGTGGATGGAGGGTGAGGCCATAACTTAGATAATCGGAAGGGGCATGGTCATGGTCACCCTCATAATCATAGCCCGGGTGAGCGTCGGTGTCCGAGTCGACATAATCGTCATGGGGCGCGTCACGGGCTTCTAAGGCATGAGTAGACCGACAGACGGAAGCCCAGTGACCACGAGCGTTGCACTTCAAGCATGTGGTGTTTCGAGCAGGGCAAGGTCTGGATGAGTGAGGTCTGCCCCCACAGTTAGGACATTTGCGCTGTTGAGGGGAGGCAGGATTGCGACGAAGTTCCGGCCGCCCGGAAGACGTAAAGTCAGGCCGCGGGGAAGACGATGAACGTGGCAAAGTGCGAGAGGAAGGCGTGTGCGGAGACGGACGCCCAGACTCTCGTGGTGGACCCCCACCACGAGGGTGAAACCGATTTCGGCTCGTAGACGAGCGGTGATGTATCTGATTTACCGCATCAACCTGTTGAGGTGTCGTATTTGTGTTAGTGAGAGCCATGGCACTGGCATGAATACCAGAAGTTTCCTCCGCTTGACAGAGTGAAATGGCGTCAGTCAATATTAACTTCGGTTTGGCTAATAAGGTTTTACGCAATGATTCCTTTCGAATACCAAAAACAATAGCCATGCACAATAAGATATCAGTTAAGGGGGAAAGTTCACTGTCCTGAGCTTTAATTTTCAAATCGGTATAGAATTCATCGAACGTCTGGGTCTCCTTTTGTTTAGACGTGAAGAATTGATTCCTGATATATGTGAGGTTCTTGTAAGGTTCATAATATGTGTCAAATGCCGCATAGATGATTGGCAACGTACGAGCATCGTCAACCTGGGGTATCGTTAGAGTTTTATAAATCCTCCGCCCAGCGGGGCCCAGTATATGAAGAAACGTAGCCCGTTGTGTGGAAACTGTTTCAGTGCCGAGTTTAGAAGCCGTAGCATATAGTTCGAATCCCTCTTTATACTCAGACCACGCCAAAGCTGGGTCTGATCCAGGTGAGAAAGGTTCAGGGCTTTTAAAATGAGTCATTGTGTCGGCAAGAGTTGCGAAGGCACAACGTGGTGTGGCCAAGGCTTAGCAGTCGCGATGAGTTCGTTACCGAAGGAAATTCAGTATCCCACCGCTGTCACCATGTTAGATTAAGTTACTAGTAAATGAGATCTTCACATACACAGTTATGGGCCAGGTTAAATCAAGCTTATTTTAATCAAGAGATACACAATTAACTTTGTTACAACTGCGGCTAAGAGGCGTTCTTCCTAGCTGCACTGCGGGCTGGAGATCCGCCCTGGACTGCCAGTCCCTCATGTAGCTAGTAATTGTTATAGTGTTTGTTATAATGTTTGTGATTAGGCTGGCGCCGTCTAGGGAGGTTTTAAGGTACTAATGTAAGGCGCGTAATACAACAGGTACAAATGTAACAGTTATGTCGATATAAATATAGACCGAATAGTAAATAGTAAAATAGACAATAGTTATTCGATTATTATAATAAGGAAAGGCCACTACTATTTTCCTAAAGTGCCAGAACAACCAAGGCTTACGTTTGAAACTTCAGGTAAATAGCCATATTTTAATATAATACCACGTTATTTTTATCTGTCCCTACCCCGATTGATTAAAAATATATTTTTAATAAGGCCGATCTGATGGTTTTAATCTGAATCTTATACTAATACTTAATTAACATTGTTGCCGCGTCCATTTAAAATTTTATTCAGTAATTTCCGGTTAGTAGGTGGCGCGCTAAACCGACTTAAACTAGGCCCCTCCCAGAAAAAAAAGATAACTCTGACTTCATGCAAGCAGATTAGACTGACTCGAACGTTCTCTCTTTACGTGAATGAGATCTTGTTTCGACTCATACTTATGGAGAATATGATAGGCTTATAAAAATTCATGATTTTTGGAATTAAACATACCTTGTATCGTAGTAAGTATTTAATTTTCTCCAGACTATTCAGTTCGAGGCTCAACAACTCTTTTTTGACAGCTTCATTTTCCTTTCTCAGATCACTTTCTGATGCAGCGGAAACTTCAAGTCTCCTCGATAAAAAATTGACTCTACAAACAAGCTGTGAATCTTTCAACGCAGCTTCAGCCAAGGCTTTTTTCATTTCATCTTCGTCTTTTTCAAGTGTTAATATAAGATTCTGTCAATTGTAATTTCGATAAGAATATTAGGGGACCTTTAATGGCCTTCATAAAGAACTTAGTTCATACTAAAACAATTTTCAATTAATCGAACAATACCGAAACCATTTTCAATTACGAACTATACCGAAACAATTTTCAATTAATCGAACTATACCGAAACCAATTTCAATTAATCGAACTATACCGAAACAATTTTAAATTAATCGAACAATACCGAAACAATTTTAAATTAATCGAACAATACCGAAACAATTTTAAATTAATCGAACTATACCGAAACAATTTTCAATTAATCGAAATATACCGAAACAATTTTCAATTAATCGAACTATACCGAAACAATTTTCAATTAATCGAACTATACCGAAACAATTTTCAATTAATCGAACTATACCGAAACAAATTTCAATTAATCGAACTATACCGAAACAAATTTCAATTAATCGAACTATACCGAAACAATTTTAAATTAATCGAACTATACCGAAACAAATTTCAATTAATCGAACTATACCGAAACAATTTTAAATTAATCGAACTATACCGAAACAAATTTCAATTAATCGAACTATACCGA
Source organism: Phalangium opilio (assembly GCF_054372755.1). Taxonomy (NCBI): domain Eukaryota; kingdom Metazoa; phylum Arthropoda; class Arachnida; order Opiliones; family Phalangiidae; genus Phalangium; species Phalangium opilio. Next base: position 400,681 of record NW_028324161.1, on the reverse strand, counting down.
AACAATTTTAAATTAATCGAACTATACCGAAACAATTTTAAATTAATCGAACTATACCGAAACAATTTTCAATTAATCGAACTATACCGAAACAATTTTCAATTAATCGAACTATACCGAAACAATTTTCAATTAATCGAACTATACCGAAACAATTTTAAATTAATCGAACTATACCGAAACAATTTTAAATTAATCGAACTATACCGAAACAAATTTCAATTAATCGAACTATACCGAAACAAATTTCAATTAATCGAACTATACCGAAACAAATTTCAATTAATCGAACTATACCGAAACAATTTTAAATTAATCGAACTATACCGAAACAATTTTAAATTAATCGAACTATACCGAAACAAATTTCAAATTAATCGAACTATACCGAAACAAATTTCAATTAATCGAACTATACCGAAACAAATTTCAATTAATCGAACTATACCGAAACAAATTTCAATTAATCGAACTATACCGAAACAAATTTCAATTAATCGAACTATACCGAAACAAATTTCAATTAATCGAACTATACCGAAACAATTTTAAATTAATCGAACTATACCGAAACAATTTTAAATAAATCGAACTATACCGAAACAATTTTAAATTAATCGAACTATACCGAAACAATTTTAAATTAATCGAACTATACCGAAACAATTTTCAATTAATCGAACTATACCGAAACAAATTTCAATTAATCGAACTATACCGAAACAAATTTCAATTAATCGAACTATACCGAAACAAATTTCAATTAATCGAACTATACCGAAACAATTTTAAATTAATCGAACTATACCGAAACAATTTTAAATTAATCGAACTATACCGAAACAAATTTCAAATTAATCGAACTATACCGAAACAAATTTCAATTAATCGAACTATACCGAAACAAATTTCAATTAATCGAACTATACCGAAACAAATTTCAATTAATCGAACTATACCGAAACAAATTTCAATTAATCGAACTATACCGAAACAAATTTCAATTAATCGAACTATACCGAAACAAATTTCAATTAATCGAACTATACCGAAACAAATTTCAATTAATCGAACTATACCGAAACAATTTTAAAATAATCGAACTATACCGAAACAATTTTAAATTAATCGAACTATACCGAAACAATTTTAAATTAATCGAACTATACCGAAACAATTTTAAATTAATCGAACTATACCGAAACAATTTTCAATTAATCGAACTATACCGAAACAAATTTCAATTAATCGAACTATACCGAAACAAATTTCAATTAATCGAACTATACCGAAACAATTTTAAATTAATCGAACTATACCGAAACAATTTTAAATTAATCGAACTATACCGAAACAAATTTCAAATTAATCGAACTATACCGAAACAAATTTCAATTAATCGAACTATACCGAAACAAATTTCAAATTAATCGAACTATACCGAAACAAATTTCAATTAATCGAACTATACCGAAACAAATTTCAATTAATCGAACTATACCGAAACAATTTTAAATTAATCGAACTATACCGAAACAATTTTAAATTAATCGAACTATACCGAAACAATTTTCAATTAATCGAACTATACCGAAACAATACTCAATTAATCGAACTATACCGAAACAAATTTCAATTAATCGAACTATACCGAAACAATACTCAATTAATCGAACTATACCGAAACAAATTTCAATTAATCGAACTATACCGAAACAAATTTCAATTAATCGAACTATACCGACACAAATTTGAGTAAAACGTATCTTTCCCACTAGCGCAAACGGAACTTGAAATGTTTAAAAGAGTATTAACAACGCTGTTTACATACCTCAAAGGCCTCCAATCTCGTTTTCAAAGTATCGCGGACTTGCATTTCTCTCTCACATTCTTCAGTCCAAGTCCGCTTTTCACTGTGAAATTTCTCCCATTCAGACAGGATGTTTTTGTAAAGTAATGGCACACTAGCAGTGTTGTGCGACTGGTGAGTTGGGCTTGTCATTACTTCACCTTCACTCATGTCTACATCAGATCTGTTGCTTATTTCCTGCAATAATGCAATTAATACATACTTTACAATGTGTTAATTAATTAAGAAACTAATTTAAGGAAGAGGTCATCATTGCTTGTAAACTGTGGCCTGGACAGCCAAATGTCATAGAACATTTTTGACTCAAAATGGCCCAGAGAACTCACTGTACTTCCGCCCTACCACCCTATTTGGAGCACTTCTAAAAGGAATTAAAAACAAACTTCTTACCGATTCAGATCTAATTGGAGAAGATGGCAATTTATCACTAGCTTTGGAAACACTAATTTTATCAGATTTCACGTCTGCGTGAATTTCAGATGCCTCAGATAATCTACTGTTGGTTGGACTAAACGGGCTATTACCCATTGTTCGTAACTGTAAAATTAAAATTGCTTTTAGAGAATTAAACCACCTTTAAAGGGAATGCGAATTCACAATTTCATATCATATTTGACCACGAAAGTGGTATTATGTTACACTTTCAAGCCTTTACTCTCAAAATATCAAGTTTTTAATATAATTGAACCAAAGTTTCTATTCCATTGAAAAATCAAGAAAACTCAGTTTTGATATATCAACAATGTTGTCTTGTCGAGCTTGTTCGCCCGTTTGATGACATCACTATGACGTGAGGAAAAAAAGCGCGGGAATCCTATACGCGTCTCGAGCTTCTCGCCAGTCTAAACTCTGAGTGGCACCATCTGACGTGAAAAATATATCTGTGACGTCAGCCTACGGGAAACGTTTTAGCCATTGCCGCCTCTATTGTATAAGGCCCGAGCGGGCGATATTCCCCCTCCTCAAAATCTGACATTTTAATTCGCCGCTTTCTGTCGCGAGAGGCGCGCGTTTTGACAAAATGTGACGGTATAATTTTTTGAATTTTAAACCTCAGGCTTTCCGCGCGGCTTCGATGGCAGGACAGGGGAGGGGAGGGGAGGGTAGGGGTTATAGTCTGGACTGGAGCTTGTTGGGTCTGGGGACGTCAGCACAAGGAGTGTGCGAAGTCGGTTCGTTACCGTTCCTCAATTCATTAATGTTTTAGCGAGTTGCATGCATATTTGATTGCCTTATTTCTGTCATCCATTACTGTACAATTATGGCAATATAAAATTTCCAAAGATATTGTTAGAAAAGTTTTTACGACCTCTTTTAAATAATTATGCTAAAGATATAACTGACCAGTACGGAGCTTTTGAGAAACTAAATTCAAAACCCTTATGTAGGAAAATAATCAAAGTTTAAAAATTGTTACTCTTATAAAACAAAATAAAATCTTATAAAGCTCCTCTCTTTATATTTAGTTTCCCAATTTCTAGAGAAGATAAGCCAAAGAACTTATGTAATTCGTCATTTTTGCAAAAAAACCATTACAAGACTGAATTTACGCGCCATTCAATTTTTGAAATTCTTTCAAAACGAGCTCCATCTATCGGAGAAGTGAGGTTTCATCCACCCGCGCGAATGTTCCCTACCTCGGGACCCGCCCGCTCGGGCCTTATGCAATGTTTTAGCCTTTCTTAAAAAGTGGATTTCAAATAATTTTATATGAAGCATTTTCAAATGCATATAGAGTAGTGTCGGTAGAGAGGGGAGTAGACTGTTTATCCCTCCCTCTAGGCGCGCTTTTGTAAGAGGGGATACTGTACGCGCCTGGTAGGGGGATGACACTGAGCTAAGAGATAATGTCAGTTCTACGTATGCAAACGTCATACCCTTCTACCTCTTAGCTAAGTGTCATCCCCCCTGCCAGGCGCGTACAGTATCCCCTCTTACAAAAGCGCGCCTAGAGGGAGGGATACACAGTCTCCTCCCCCCTCTACCGACACTACTCTATGGTATGACGTTTGCATAGTAGAACTGACATTACTCTATTACCAAATAAGCAGAAATTGGAGGATTAAAAGCTTGATATTTTTGAATTCACAGAAATTAATTCCATCTTTTGTTATACAAATCAGAGAATTTTCAAATAAAGCTTCTTATTCCTTACTTACCTTGTCTTCTGCCTTATTTAGCTTATTCATTGAACTAATGGCTTGTTGCCGGATAATTTTCAGTTCACCACGTAAGGCCTCATTCTGTCCTTGAAGCTGATCAACCTGACATTTTAAGATCCAAATTGGATCGTAACAACCGGCGATTTCCCTAACTTCAATCGCGGCAACCAGCTGCTCGAGGGTTGGACATTTTAATACGACATCAGCTTTGCCTAATTGGGTTGAAAGTCACCGACTTGAAAGACTTAAAAACCACAGAAAAATCAAAGTTAATTACCATCTTCTTCCTTCAAGGCCTCTAAAATTTCTTTCATGCCCATAAAAAGGCTTTTATTTTCTCTTTCGAAATTTATAAGTTGGATTCTCAGGTCTCCATTTTCTAGACGAACTTTCTCAATGGTTTCTAAAATACTGTCAAGTTCATCCCTCTAACAATATTGAATAAAAAGAATTAGTTTCATCATTGTTCCCCAGGAGGTGTAGAAAAGGAGACTTATTGTGTGTAATAAGAACTTCCATCAAAATGATGTAAAGTATGGGTAGATTTTACTGATGACTAATATTTTTGTAGCACCCTAGGAGCGAAGGCACTGGGCGTTGCCCGTCAGCCCGTCGGGACATTTTTTATTACTTTTCACGCGGAGATTATTCCATAAAGAAGGGTTTTTAAATCTCTGGCAGCCATTTAAAAAGATGGCAAGAAATCGAACCCAAAAGACCATTCAGCCCGTCTATAGGTTAAAGGAAACCCGTGTACAAAATATTTGCGAAATCGGTTGAAACACGCAGAGAAGATTTTTTACATTTCTGGGCGCCATTTTTTTACGCGCCTACTACTTATGAGTAACGTTCCTACAAATTTTCAGCATTCTAGGGCAAGCGGTTTGGGCTGGACGTTGACTATCAGTCAGTCTGTCAGTCAGGATTTTGATTTATATAGATATGGATAAATAGGTTGATATTGGATGAATTCGAAGTGATTCTTGCCAAGTACATGTGGTTGTTACGCGACACCACGTGTCAATGACTATCGCGTGTATTTGAGAGGTATTTCATTTGTGAATATCGGCTCTCTAAAGTGTCACGTAATCAGTCTGGGAAATAGCACACTTCCTCTGGTCCAAAACCAGTTTATTAATAGCTTGGACTAGTTTTTTAATTCAAAAAGTGGGGGTTACTGGTCCTCAGGACCAGTTGATTAATTGTAAATCTATAAGAGAACAAAGACGTGGTGACCAGTCCTGAGACCAGTTTAATATTTAGGACAGTAGGGGGGTCACTGGTCCCAAGGACTAGTTTAAAAATATCGTTATTTCCCAGACTGGTCACGTTATTTTGCCTTTTCTACTTCGTGAAACTAGTATCACTAACATATGCCCATGGATATGTGCACGTGATGGAGTGAGTGTTCCTGATAGCAATATCAGGTGAATAACATCGAAGAATCACGTCAGGGACCAGTCTATACTGTTTGTTAATAGCTCAGTAGTAACACGAAAACTGCTATGCACGCATGGATTAACTAACGCTAGGGATTGTTCGTTCCCCCTAAAAGATAAAGTATACATGTTCCAAACGCCCCTAACAGCAGCTACTATCCCTAACAGGAAGTTATAAAAAAAATTGGACCAAATGTCACGTGTCCTATGACGTCAAAATTAAAATCCCGCCTAAATTGGGCATCGCCATCTTTAAAATCCGCAAAAACTATTTATTTTGCCTAGAGATGGCGCTATATCTACATCTGTTTTGGTCCAATAAATTGGGGGAATGAAGAGGGGAATCAAGGAATAATTCGGAACATGTAGTTGCAGAGAGAATTTAGAAGGGGAGTGGAAGGGGTGGTTTGGAATGTAGCGCAACGTCGTCTGCTAAACGTTATCTAGGCAGGTCGATTTCCGGTATGATGCGTTTGTAATAGATAGATTTTAGAACACGTGACCGGAAACTTGCCTACCCCAAAAAGCTCAAAGCGACATCTTGTTTGGGCGTCATCACTTTTAATAGAGTCAAAATGGGGGCCTTCTACTCCCCTTCTAAATTCTCTCTGGTAGTTGGCAATAACAATACATGGGAAATATGTTTTTAGTGAACAATCCCTAGCGTTAGTTAATCCATGATGCACGTGTGTTGGTTTGTTTACAGCAAATGTCGGCTGCTCGGCTCTTGTGGCGCCCCAAACATTCTGGCTAACCTTCTATACACCAATTTTACCTTGCCAAAGGCAGGAACCAATCAGAATTCGTCCACGAGGGAAAAGCTAAAACTAGTCTTTGCTAAGCTTAAACTCCACCCCTCGACTATTTGTCACAGCCGAGACTTGCTGCCAATTGGCCTAGACAGTCAAAGAGTGAGATTCTTTATCAAATCATTATTATTGTAAAGTTAACAGGGAAAAATCTGTTATCCTGGCCGCCTGAGGCATTAGGGTTTACAAGATTTTTTACATCAACAATATCTGCAGTATTTCACAATTTTAATTAAACTAATTTCAAACTTTCGAAGTAAAATATATGGGCCTTTAAGTTTGAGCCTCATACCTATTGCTTATAAATATTGTCAAAAGGGGGCAGGGCAGTTCAAAGTGCACGTTTGCCATGTGATAAGTTCTACCAGAAGTAGGATAAGGGACTAGAAGTAAAGATCGAGCTCTAGCATTTGTAATAGATCCTGGCACTAGCGAACAAATTTGAGGATTTTATGCCACTTCCCACGCGCCTACGCTAGAGATAAAAAAATTGGTCGAGTTCCAAAAACATTTCCTACCCCCTTCCCCTCAACCTAAAGGCGAGCAACACGGACGCGGGTACTTGAATCTAGTTCGGCCGTCTACCGCCACGAGCGTCTCTCGTTTTGGAGGGGAAATTCAGAAACCGCTACCAGAGGGACAACCGTTGTTGGGGTATCAAGAATATTCACTTTCGCCAAGTGAAGAATTTGGTTACCTCGATACTTCCAAGAACGAATTCAGGATACCATAAGAACGTTGAAACAAGGCAAGGCTGGCGCCATGAAGTCATACTTTTCATAATATGAGGGAGGGGCCTATTTTTGGAATATGGAAAATGGAGTCTCCTAGGTCTAGGAGTGTTGGTGTCGGTGTCAAGAAAAAAATTGTTAAAATCGTTAATGATGAACTGATATATCTAAAAAGAGTGGTTATAAAGAATCTAGATTTTTCTATTAGAGAGCCTGATTTATCTGGGACAAAGTCAGTACAATGGATTTCACAAACTTCGCCGTGTAACGCCAAGGCTTAAGGCCAGAGACGCTGAATGTGATACTAGCCACTTTAACCGATTTATAACCCACCGATGGCGCTAAATACGGATTTTAAGGCGTTACCTAGTACGATGGCGGAAACGGTTTTCGAAATAAGTATGACTTCAGGGTACCAGGGGACAATGTTACCATTCCACGTTCTTAAGGTATCCTGAATTCGTTCTTGGTACTTCTAGTCCCATCTTACATCTGCTTCTACCCTAGTTCTTCCCTCATTTCTCCCGTTGTGGATGTAAGAATTACTGTTGCAACTCTGAAAAGTGCGTACAATATGTCCCCCTTTAGCCCTCCCAGATAGATTGCAAATAAACAGTTAAAAAGCTTTTCAAGGGGTCAATAAATTAACTTTGAAACAAAAAATAGACTAAGGTTTTCTGTACTAAAATACAATAATAGCAACAAAATACATATGAAGCTTGATAAATTTCGAAATAAGCCAAACTTACATCATAAGAAGCTTCAATTTCATTGTTATTATCCGACACTTCTTGACTCTTAGATTTTTTAATTTTGTTGGTATCTTCAGATACAGTTAAACTTCTATTTAATAAATTTAGATCAAAATATATTTAAAAATTTAAAAACTAAATCTCCCATGAACAAAGTAATCAAATTACCTTTTGGCTGAATTGCGCTTTATTTTGTGAAGTTCGGTTCGAAGATCAACATTCTCTCCTTCGAGCGCATCAACCTTAACAAACAAGAAGCTTATGTTATTTGACACTAGCTAAGCTACACGGTGTTGCCCGACTGGTTTAAGGGAGCGGAAATTGGGAAGATTTTTCTGTCTATTTAGACTCTAAAGATCCCTATATGTTTCAATACAACAATCAATGCTTGGTTAGGCATTATTCATGAAGCACTAAAATGTTACGGGTGTAGAAAAGGACCTTCATAACTAGGCTAGACGTTTTGCACCCAAACTTACCAATTAAAATTTTGGGGAAAATAAAATTACAATTCTGTTGGTAATTTATTTTTTATTTTTAAGTGTATGTAGTCAATTAAACCACGTTGAATTGTGATCACATTATGCCTAGTTTAGGTGCTTTGAACAGCGCCATCTAGTGGGAAATTGAGGAAAAACTATAAAAATAGGGAGTTTTAATGGTATCTGGCAGTTTAGTACACTTAGTTTTACCAGGGATAGATTTAATTTTAGAAGTAGGAATGGAGAACGGTTAGTATTTACTTATGTCCGACTCATAGCCCAGTATAGAGCCCCCTCCCTCCAACACGTAACGAAAAGTTTAAATTATCTTATTGGCTCACTGAAACTACGTTTCGATGACGTTGCTGACGGGGACGGCGAAAAATAAGTAATTACTTTTTACCTCTGTCGCTATGACCCGCCTCTTCTTTCATACCCCTCCCTCCCATGGAAGAGGGTCCGGGACTTTGACGCGCGCCCAGATTACTCTGTTCTCCATTCCTACACTAAAATTAAATCTATCCCTGGTTTTACTCAGAAGGGTTTGTTAAGTCCGAGCGTTGTTAAATTACCATTGTATATGGTATGACGTAAATCGGTAATTTACGGCCGTATTTGGTAAGGTACCAGTTAATTGAAGCTTTTGATAAAAATTTACCTTTTCCTGCAGTGTCTGAGCAACTGTTTGTATTTTCTGAGAACCGGACTTCCTAAAACTCTTCGAGTCATATTTCCTCGGACTGATGTTTAATTTTTCCCTCAAGTGAATATTTTCTTCGACTACTTCGCCCAACTTAAAATCCGAATCATTAATTTGTTGATTAAGTTCTTCAATCTGTCTGTAAAATTAGTGACAAAATATTTAAGTCAACCCAATATACGATAATACCATAACCATAACTAAGTATGCTACAAGGCGACACCATCATGACGTCATCACCCTGTCAAACAGTAGGATGTGCGCTTATTTCATTTTCCATTTTCAAAAACTATTTTCTATTTTGAAATAAAGAAACTAACAGATGGCGTTGCAAGTGGGCTCAAAAATATATCGGGCGAAATAAATCCCACATATGTGATTCGTCAATTGCGCATTTAAAGAGAAAACTAATATCATAACATGCATATAAGCAAAAACCAGGAGTTCATAACAACCCCCATTCGGGGGGGAGTACGAAACTGGCCATAGAGCTAATGGTAAAATTTGCGAACTAGCCTGTTGATGGACATACAACTTTACAATAGATCGTAGTGGTATCTATGCTCCTTGGTTTTCGTTCCAAAACTTCCGTTGGCTGGGATCTCCGTCGTTAAGAAAAATGGCGACTATGGTGGACGTAGAAACACGATAGAATTCTTATATTAAAGATACTGGGAAAAAATTTGTCCAAACCGTTTTAATTTAACCACGGAATTCTCACTCACGCATATCACAACCAAACATCATTGACGATCGTTTAAATGTTTTGTTGAAAACTAGAAACCATCTAAAAACTTCTTAAGGCTCGTTTTCATAGAAGCTTGAAAATTCGAAAACGCTCACGCTTCACGAGCTTGAATACGCGCGGTAACGTAATTTTTTCGAACGTTTCCGCTTTCGCTCGAAATTTTCACGCAACTCGCGCCTATGAAAACGAGCCCTTAGCCAAGGCTTAATTTACACCGTTCCGACAGAAGCAGACGTGAGCCATTTTCGCTCCCAAAATCACAAGATAAAAATAGTACTAAAGCGGAAGTATGGAAGTTAATGCGCGTGGGCGCTAAAAATTGGGGTAACTATTTCTTTGGGAGCTAAGCGGTGTATAAATCCGCTGAGCTTTATGGCGAAACTTTGTTGTTACGGGCTTTTTAACCAGTTTCGTACTTCCCTCCCGGTTATTATGAACTCCTGCAAAAACGGATTAACGTAATAAGAGACTTTGATCATAGCCTTAGGCTCTGGTACCATCTTCGCATACTTCATAGAGAAAATTTGTGTGCTTATATTTTGGCTCCACCCACAAACTTTGTATATAGCGACTTCTAGTGGTCAAAAATGTCATCATCTTTATTTTGTTGGTTAAAAATGCGTTCAGGAAACAAACAAATTGGACAACAATGTGATATAGCTCCCGATTTAGTGGATTTAAGTTTTAAAGTAAATAACATATTAAATTGTAGTTTCATTAAGTATGTGGTTTTTCTAGCTTCCATCTTTAAAGCCCAAAATATAAGAGAATAAGGCCGATAGATGGCGAGCGCGAGCTTTGAAATTCTAATCAAAATATTCGAAGTAGTCGGGACGGGTAGGGAATTTGCTTGAGTCAAAGTTCTTACTACATTAATCGGTTTTTGGTATAAGTGATATTTATTTAAGTGGCTTTGAAAAGCTGGCTCTTTCAATAGCGTTTTTCAAGCTATTCAACAGGAATAACATAATTTCATACTTATTTCTTATTCTGATCTGATTTTTGCACTCCTTTATTTCCATGACTGCTTCCGACAAACCGTATTCCCCCTATAAAATGTATAACGATATCAAAGCAATTATCAGTTTCAACTATCAAAATTGTTAACCCAAGATACAGTGTGCTCCAAAAAGGGTGGTAGGAATGAAAGGGTGTGGTTCTATGGACGATTTGGGTCAAAAATGTTCTATGACATTTTGCTACAAGTCATGTTAGAGTGTTTTAAGTATAACCCCTTTAATTTAAAGTATGAAAATGAAAGGCAATACCAGAAGTTTATAATTATATCAAGAAGTATGTAAATTCGTATTTTCGCGCGCCATGTAAGTTTCTCTGCTATTCCCTCTCCATCCCCCTTTCCCGCGCAGTTAAATATCACGGTAAAATGGCCCTTAGAGGCACGCGTCATCGCCAGACACTTTACTTGTTAGGGAAAGAGTATCATGGTGCCAAGCAGGGTGAGAAATAAGGCGGTGGCACTGGGCAAATGACCAGTTTAAAAATTGCTTTGACCAGTTTATTTATTAAATGCCTGGGGGTCCAGTGGTCACCGTGACCACTTTTTAAATTCCCCTTCTTTAGTAAAAAATAAATTCCCAGTAGTGGGTTATAGAAATTAATCCATTTCAGTGCAGCACATACAGTATGTAGAAATATTAAGTGGTCATTGACCAGTTTTTTAATTAAAACCCTTGGGCTCTACTGGTCAAATGACCAGTTTAAAAAATTTCCTTATTTCTCACCCTGGTGCCAAGAAAAGAAGGTCCCCGTAAAGCAGGTTTTGAGCTTTTGTGCCAGACGATTGGTTATAAGCTATCGTCTGCTTTAATATGTTGTTAGAGCAGCCATGGAAATAAGGTTTTTTTTCAACTATTCCTCGGGAGCAGTGACCCCGACATCAACAATATTCAAACTGGTCCCTGAGACCAGTTACCCCTGTGCGATTTATTTTACTACTGGTCCCACTTTAAAATTATTTATAAATATAAAATTACATGGTCCCAAATCATTTTTAATAATTTTATTTAGCCATCTTTGACTACATTATCGTACGAAAGCCAAAAGATTATCGATTTTCAACCAAAATTATCGTAAACTCCAGCGGTGTTCTGATTGACCTTGCAATTATACTAAAATCGGTACAACTTACAAGGGTCCTGAAGGAGATGGACAAATAACGTCTCCAAACGTTTCTTTCATCCTGCCTTTGGACTTAAAACATGAATAATTTCATTGTAGATAATAGATAGTTTTCACACATGGAGGATTAATACAATTTACACCAGGAAGCCGGGCTATCTGGAGGACAAAAACCCGTCTGCTTTTGTCCTCCAGATAGCCCGGCCTCCTGCTGTAAATGGTATGAATCCTCCATGAGTGAAAACTATCTATTAGGAAATAAGATTAAGACTCCTTGCAATAAGAAAGGAGTCGAAATTTGACGAAAACCTTTAATTAATAAACTGGTCCCCTTTCAATATTTATCAAAGTTTAGAATTAATAAACAAGTCCCTAGGACTCGTGACCCTCGGTTTTTGAATAAAAAAACTAGTCTGAGTAATTAAAAAAGTGGTTTTTGACCTGTAAACCTGTCTTATTTCCATGGCTGTGTTAGAGGGCCCTCGATAGGTAGCCCTAGGCGGTTCGCGTGCGGTTGTTTCCACCGTCAAAAAGGTAAAAGTTTCATTATTATTATTATTATTATTATTATTATTATTATTATTATTATTATTATTATTATTATTATTATTATTATTATTATTATTATTCTTAATTATTCTAATGTTTTCCACTTCGTTTATTAAATAGCTTTTCTCGATTAAACATGGAAGGTAAACAAATGGTACGTCCTTTATTCACAGTTTCGTTAATAAATTACGAAGATGAATTTTTTAAAATTGATGAGACTGGAGTTCGCTGCAGCATAATTGAACATTTAAAACCGGATAAAAAGCTAGAACATTTAATAAATACGCTAAGTGAAAAATATATTTCATTAAAAGAAAACTGCAAGGCTGAAAAGAGGAGTACCGCAAACTTTCCCTGTGTTTGGAATAGCTGGTTAACGCAGTACTCGTTTGGACAGTTTGAAATTGACTTAGGCGAAAAACTTGATTTTAATGAAACTGAAGTTGCCCTCACTGTCTATTGGTTAGCAAGCAAGGTCGTCAAAGAAATTGAAAACTTTGAGCGGGCTAGGACTCTAGCACAATTAATAGGGGCCACACTTTTTTACAGAATTACAGAAAGTGCCTACAAGTGCCCTCAGTAGGAAAACTACTATAGCAGTAGTTTTACAGAAAAAGACTTATATTTAAGTTAATTACCGGTGAAACTGGTTCAAAATTGCATATATATAATAAGTAAACTATGATCTATATTATAAACCATTTTAAAACTTAATTCCGAACTAATTTACTTAAATTTAAGGGTGACTACAACTTACTATTTTACAGAAAATGCTTATATTTAAGTTAATTACGGGTCAAATTAATTCAAATTTACTATACATAATCAGAAACGTGTTTGGTTTAATATACACTACTTAAATAGTTAATAGTTAGCTATTATCTCACTTAAATTCGGGGTGTCTACAAAACACTATTTTAATGAAAATGCTTATATTTAAGTTAATTACGGGTCAAATTAATTCAAATTTACTATACATAATCAGAAACGTGTTTGGTTTAATATACACTACTTAAATAGTTAATAGTTAGCTATTATCTCACTTAAATTCGGGGTGTCTACAAAACACTATTTTAATGAAAATGCTTATATTTAAGTTAATTACGGGTCAAATTAATTCAAATTTACTATACATAATCAGAAACGTGTTTGGTTTAATATACACTACTTAAATAGTTAATAACTAGCTATTTTCTCACTTAAATTCAGGGTGTCTACAACACACTATTTTACAGAAAATGAATTATTTAAGTTAATTACGGGTCAAATTAATTCAAATTTACTATACATAATCAGAAACGTGTTTGGTTTAATATACACTACTTAAATAGTTAATAACTAGCTATTTTCTCACTTAAATTCGGGGTGTCTACAACACACTATTTTACAGATTCATGGGTGCCTCCAAATATACTATTTTACAGAAAATGCTTATATTTAAGTTAATTACCGATCAAATTAATTCAAATTACCTACATCTACTAAGAATATTACGCTCTATAATATAAACGCGTTTAAAAATTAATTTCTATCAAATATACTTAAATTTAAGGGTGCATACAGATTTTGTACTCGGGAAAAGATGACTTACAGGAGGCACTATTTTACAGAAAATGCGATTATTTAAGTTAATTACTGGTCAAATTAATTCAAATTTACTATACATAATCAGAAACGTGTTTGGTTTAATATACACTACTTAAATAGTTAATAACTAGCTATTTTCTCACTAAATTCGGGGTGTCTACAACACACTATTTTACAGAAAATGCGTATATTTAAGTTAATTACGGGTCAAATTAATTCAAATTTGCTATACATAATCAGAAACGTGTTTGGTTTAATATACACTACTTAAATAGTTAATAACTAGCTATTTTCTCACTTAAATTCATGGTGCCTACAACACATTATTTTACAGATTCGTGGGTGCCTCCAAATATACTATTTTACAGAAAATGCGATTATTTAAGTTAATTACGAGTAGCAATCATACTTAAACTGAGGAAGGCAACAAGACTTTCGTAATCTTGTCTACTGGGGTAAGAATTTTACCAAAATGTGAATATTTAAGTTAATTAAGTATGAAATTAAATCTAACTTGGATTATAATGCTATTTGAGTGTGATGTTCAAATTAAACACTATAAAAAGTAAATTGTGCCAATTAAACTTACGGTAAGGGTGCCTCAAAATATTGCTAAAGGAAAACCACGGCCACAGCGGTTTGAACTGTCCAAAATGCTTTTATTTAACATAACTATTAAAGTAATGAAATTTAATTTGTTAATGTGTCATATGAATGTGGTGCTCAATTTAAACGCAATTTAATGTTAATTGCGAGCAATTATTCTCAAATATAAGTTGCCTACAACTTACATAATACAATTTTACATAACCTGGGTGCCTACGAGACACTATTTTACCAAAACGCTTTCATTTAACTTAATTTTGGATGGAATTCGATCTAAGTTGGTACATATACATTTGAGATTGCGCTGATTAATTTAAACGCGATTTAAAGTTAATTCTGAGCAATTATTCTCAAATATAAGTGGCCTACAAATTTTGAATTTTACATAACCTGGGTGTCTACAACTTTTGAATTTTACATAACCTGGGTGTCTTCAAGACACTATTTTATCAGAACGCTTTCATTTAACTTAATTTTGGATGGAATTCAATCTAAGTTGGTACATATATATTTGAGATTGCGATGATTAATTTAAAGGCAACACAGTTTCTCGATGCAACTTTTGAAACACTCTGTATAAATTAACGTAATAATTTTTGTAAGTTTTGTTAATGGTTTTGATGTTATTTTAGCAATTTAAAACAACAGCACTCTTCCGTTTTGAACTATTAAATTATTAAATAACAAAAGAATTAACACAACAGTTATCCAGGAAAAAATTGGTGTGATGGGTTATATTGGAGAAATTTGATCACATTAAAATTTATTAAATATGACGCAAAGCAATAGGACTAGGGCGCTTACTAGACCCAAAAGCTATCATCTGTGTGGGCTAATTATTTTTGGATTACATGATATGGGGTATACAAATTTCTAGTACCCCTAGCACGTGACGTGATTTATTAATGGCCCCTCGACAACTATGCGTTTTACAAGTTACGAGTCTAAGAGGGAAAGGCGCGGGGTAAAACTCTGCCTTCCATCTCGCTTTTTAGCCCCACCGCTGTGTGTGTTTTGGATCTGAGAGTGCACAAACACAGCACTAGAGCAACTCTCTTGTATCTCCGGATACTTAGGGTTGCCTACCCCCTTTTCCCGTCGAAAGGGTGTATTGTCTATCGCGCTTTGTAAAACGCATAGTTGTCGAGGGGCCTTTAATAAATCACGTCACGTGCTAGGGGTACTAGTAACTTGTATACCCCATATCATGTAATCCAAAAATAATTAGCCCACACAGATGATAGCTTTTGGGTCTAGTAAGCGCCCTAGTCCTATTGTTTTGCGTCATATTTAATAAATTTTAATGTGATCAAATTTCTCCAATATAACCCATCACACCAATTTTTTCCTGGATAACTGTTGTGTTAATTCTTTTGTTATTTAATAATTTAATGGTTCAAAACGGAGGAGTGCTGTTGTTTTAAATTGATAAAATAACATCAAAACCATTAACAAAACTTACAAAAATTATTCCATTAATTTATACAGAGTGTTTCAAAAAGGGTAGTTGCATCGAGAAACTGTGTTGCCTTTAATTTAATCGTCGCAATCTCAAATATATATGTACCAACTTAGATTGAATTCCATCCAAAATTAAGTTAAATGAAAGCGTTCTGATAAAATAGTGTCTTGTAGGCACCCAGGTTATGTAAAATTCAAAAGTTGTAGACACCCAGGTTATGTAAAATTCAAAAGTTGTAGACACCCAGGTTATGTAAAATTCAAAAGTTGTAGACACCCAGGTTATGTAAAATTCAAAAGTTGTAGACACCCAGGTTATGTAAAATTCAAAATTTGTAGGCCACTTATATTTGAGAATAATTGCTCAGAATTAACTTTAAATCGCGTTTAAATTAAGCAGCGCAATCTCAAATGTATATGTACCAACTTAGATCGAATTCCATCCAAAATTAAGTTAAATGAAAGCGTTTTGGTAAAATAGTGTCGCGTAGGCACCCAGGTTATGTAAAATTGTATTATGTAAGTTGTAGGCAACTTATATTTGAGAATAATTGCTCGCAATTAACATTAAATTGCGTTTAAATTGAGCACCACATTCATATGACACATTAACAAATTAAATTTCATTACTTTAATAGTTATGTTAAATAAAAGCATTTTGGACAGTTCAAACCGCTGTGGCCGTGGTTTTCCTTTAGCAATATTTTGAGGCACCCTTACCGTAAGTTTAATTGGCACAATTTACTTTTTATAGTGTTTAATTTGAACATCACACTCAAATAGCATTATAATCCAAGTTAGATTTAATTTCATACTTAATTAACTAAAATATTCACATTTTGGTAAAATTCTTACCCCAGTAGACAAGATTACGAAAGTCTTGTTGCCTTCCTCAGTTTAAGTATGATTGCTACTCGTAATTAACTTAAATAATCGCATTTTCTGTAAAATAGTATATTTGGAGGCACCCACGAATCTGTAAAATAATGTGTTGTAGGCACCATGAATTTAAGTGAGAAAATAGCTAGTTATTAACTATTTAAGTAGTGTATATTAAACCAAACACGTTTCTGATTATGTATAGCAGATTTGAATTAATTTGACCCGTAATGAACTTAAATATAAGCATTTTCATTAAAATAGTGTTTTGTAGACACCCCGAATTTAAGTGAGATAATAGCTAACTATTAACTATTTAAGTAGTGTATATTAAACCAAACACGTTTCTGATTATGTATAGTAAATTTGAATTAATTTGACCAGTAATTAACTTAAATAATCGCATTTTCTGTAAAATAGTGCCTTCTGTAAGTCATCTTTTCCCGAGTACAAAATCTGTATGCACCCTTAAATTTAAGTATATTTGATAGAAATTAACTTTTAAACGCGTTTATATTATAGAGCGTAATATTCTTAGTAGATGTAGGTAATTTGAATTAATTTGACCCGTAATTAACTTAAATTTAAGCATTTTCTGTAAAATAGTGCCTCCTGTAAGTCATCTTTTCCCGAGTACAAAATCTGTATGCACCCTTAAATTTAAGTATATTTGATAGAAATTAATTTTTAAACGCGTTTATATTATAGAGCGTAATATTCTTAGTAGATGTAGGTAATTTGAATTAATTTGACCCGTAATTAACTTAAATAATCGCATTTTCTGTAAAATAGTGCCTCCTGTAAGTCATCTTTTCCCGAGTACAAAATCTGTATGCACCCTTAAATTTAAGTATATTTGATAGAAATTAATTTTTAAACGCGTTTATATTATAGAGCGTAATATTCTTAGTAGATGTAGGTAATTTGAATTAATTTGACCCGTAATTAACTTAAATTTAAGCATTTTCTGTAAAATAGTGCCTCCTGTAAGTCATCTTTTCCCGAGTACAAAATCTGTATGCACCCTTAAATTTAAGTATATTTGATAGAAATTAATTTTTAAACGCGTTTATATTATAGAGCGTAATATTCTTAGTAGATGTAGGTAATTTGAATTAATTTGACCCGTAATTAACTTAAATTTAAGCATTTTCTGTAAAATAGTGCCTCCTGTAAGTCATCTTTTCCCGAGTACATAATCTGTATGCACCCTTAAATTTAAGTATATTTGGTAGAAATAAATTTTTAAACGCGTTTATATTATAGAGCGTAATATTCTTAGTAGATGTAGGTAATTTGAACTAATTTGATCGGTAATTATCTTAAATATAAGCATTTTCTGTAAAATAGTATATTTGGAGGCACCCATGAATCTGTAAAATAGTGTGTTGTAGACACCCCGAATTTAAGTGAGAAAATAGCTAGCTATTAACTATTTAAGTAGTGTATATTAAACCAAACACGTTTCTGATTATGTATAGTAAATTTGAATTAATTTGACCCGTAATTAACTTAAATAATTCATTTTCTGTAAAATAGTGTGTTGTAGACACCCTGAATTTAAGTGAGAAAATAGCTAGTTATTAACTATTTAAGTAGTGTATATTAAACCAAACACGTTTCTGATTATGTAGAGTAAATTTGAATTAATTTGACCCGTAATTAACTTAAATATAAGCATTTTCTGTAAAATAGTGTGTTGTAGACACCCCGAATTTAAGTGAGATAATAGCTAGTTATTAACTATTTAAGTAGTGTATATTAAACCAAACACGTTTCTGATTATGTATAGTAAATTTGAATTAATTTGACCAGTAATTAACTTAAATAATCGCATTTTCTGTAAAATAGTGCCTCCTGTAAGTCATCTTTTCCCGAGTACAAAATCTGTATGCACCCTTAAATTTAAGTATATTTGATAGAAATTAACTTTTAAACGCGTTTATATTATAGAGCGTAATATTCTTAGTAGATGTAGGTAATTTGAATTAATTTGACCCGTAATTAACGTAAATAATCGCATTTTCTGTAAAATAGTGCCTCCTGTAAGTCATCTTTTCCCGAGTACAAAATCTGTATGCACCCTTAAATTTAAGTATATTTGATAGAAATTAATTTTTAAACGCGTTTATATTATAGAGCGTAATATTCTTAGTAGATGTAGGTAATTTGAATTAATTTGACCCGTAATTAACTTAAATTTAAGCATTTTCTGTAAAATAGTGCCTCCTGTAAGTCATCTTTTCCCGAGTACATAATCTGTATGCACCCTTAAATTTAAGTATATTTGGTAGAAATAAATTTTTAAACGCGTTTATATTATAGAGCGTAATATTCTTAGTAGATGTAGGTAATTTGAACTAATTTGATCGGTAATTATCTTAAATATAAGCATTTTCTGTAAAATAGTATATTTGGAGGCACCCATGAATCTGTAAAATAGTGTGTTGTAGACACCTCGAATTTAAGTGAGAAAATAGCTAGTTATTAACTATTTAAGTAGTGTATATTAAACCAAACACGTTTCTGATTATGTATAGTAAATTTGAATTAATTTGACCCGTAATTAACTTAAATAATTCATTTTCTGTAAAATAGTGTGTTGTAGACACCCTGAATTTAAGTGAGAAAATAGCTAGTTATTAACTATTTAAGTAGTGTATATTAAACCAAACACGTTTCTGATTATGTAGAGTAAATTTGAATTAATTTGACCCGTAATTAACTTAAATATAAGCATTTTCTGTAAAATAGTGTGTTGTAGACACCCCGAATTTAAGTGAGATAATAGCTAGTTATTAACTATTTAAGTAGTGTATATTAAACCAAACACGTTTCTGATTATGTATAGTAAATTTGAATTAATTTGACCCGTAATTAACTTAAATATAAGCATTTTCTGCAAAATAGTAAGTTGTAGTCACCCTTAAATTTAAGTAAATTAGTTCGGAATTAAGTTTTAAAATGGTTTATAATATAGATCATAGTTTACTTATTATATATATGCAATTTTGAACCAGTTTCACCGGTAATTAACTTAAATCTAAGTCTTTTTCTGTAAAAACTACTGCTATAGTAGTTTTCCTACTGAGGGCACTTGTAGGCACTTTCTGTAATTCTGTAAAAAAGTGGCGTCCAATTAATAGCGAACGAATCAGCAAACCAACAAATTAAGACAACTTTTCTGAAAAAACCTTTACGCAATCTTAAAACTGATGAACTGTACTCGTTGTGCAGGCTAGGAGGAGGTTGTCTAGGGGAGATGTGGAAGGTAAACAAACAAAACATGCAAGTTTCACAGAAACTTATACGAGGCATGAAACCGCTAACGCAACGACAACGTGATAAAGCTCACATATTTTATAAAATAAGCCTATCTTTGAGAAATAAAGACCAGTTTCCAGAAGACATTCCTCCTGCGCTCATTCACATAAACCGAGGTGGATTACTCATACCACATGTACTACTTATGGAGTACATAAAAGAAGTCAATAACATTGTTATTGCTGAATGGTTAAAATGGAATGCCATCACGGATCTGTCAAAAAATGTGCTCAGTAAGTCCTTTTTTTTAAGATAATAGAATCGAGGAAGTCTATTTAAAGTCTAAATAACCTAAATAAAAATTTACTAAACTTCAGAGGAAACAATGGCGTCATTAAAGAGAAATGAGCAATTGCAGATTATGTATCATGAAGCATTAACAAAAATAGAGGAAGTGGTTGAAAGAGGTTTCGAAAAAGAAGATTTAGAAGATTTCAGACAAGTTTGGCAAAGGAAGTTGGGTCACGCCAAGTTAGGGGATTTGTTTCGTCAAAAAATTCGGATGCGAAATGACAAAAAAGGCAAAAGAGGAATTGGAGGACAAAATTTAAGGTGCTACCTCTACAGAAACACAATAAAGAAGAAAGCTTTGAAAACCTCATCAAAACCAAACAAGCCTACTAATAAACAGACGAAAAAAGGTAGCCCTATTAAAACTAAGCCTTATAGTCGCAAACTAAAAGTACAAAGTCCCACATCAAAACCCAAAAAGCCCACTGTTGAACAGACCAAAAAAACTAGTCCTATTAAAACTACTAAGCCTTGTAACCGTAAACAAAAAGTACAAAGTGCTAGTCCTGTTAGACCTAAACGTTTAATCACTAGAAAAAAATTATGCTTAGACTAGGTTGGTGAAGCTGAGGTTAATAATTGTGATATTTAACTATTTCGAAATGTATTTCTTGTGATATTTGAGTGATAATTACTATTCAGATTTGTTAAACATGAAAAGTTCCTGTGTTAATTAAAAAAAGTTCCTGTTTTAATTGAATTTTTTAATTTCTGGTTTTACAATTTACATCCATTTCGCAGTAATATATTCATTAAATGTGATCACGATATTTAAATGAATTTAATAACAATTTATGGATCTTGAAATATATCCAAATTCACTTTGCGGTAAGATTGTTCTGCGTTTTGTACCGTTTTGGTACAATTTTTTAGCAGCAACGCTCTTACACCAGGTGAATAGTTCAAGCTCGTTAACTTCCCACCAGAAATATATTTCAGCTGACTAAATACGGTTTCGATAGCCGAACCATTTATTCTGACAGGCGCGATCCAGTTATTGGGATGGCGAGAGAGAAAATCCTCGGCTAAGTTCGAAAATCCATATACACTGATCCTTAAAAGTTCCCAAGTCTGCCATGCCAAAAATTTGTTTTCATTACGGCTTTTAAGAGAATCACCACACAAATTTCTTTCCGTCGCCCACAGTTCGAAATATTCCAAACCTTTTCTCATAGAGACAATCGGGGAAGAATTCATAGAGTCAACTCTCTCGTGAGATAACAACCCATTTTCAAATATTTGGTTGCAGGCATAAAGGTAATCGTGGCAAGCCATAACTGACTCATGATCATGAGGGGGACTCCCGTATTTCGGATTTGCATAGTTGTATAATTCCCCAATCGTTTTAAGGTCTTGCATGATTTTAGCAGGGAAAACGTTGAGTTTGGTCCAAGAATCTCTCTCAATGTGAGCCAAAGACAACCCTTTAACTTGAGCCAACTCGTTTTTCTCAGCCCGATCAACTTCCCGAGCATACAAATCGATGATTTGATTCCAGCCAAATTGCACATCACCCATAACTGTAAAGTTTCTCGATCCATCTTGCTGGGAGTGATGTAACCCATTTATCATGTTTTTCAACTGGTGCGTTGGGCAAACAATCCAGTATATCCACCTGTTTTTCAGGAAAGGGTGTTGAAATTGGGGTTTGAAACTAAAATCAAAAGAGCCATCATTCTTTTCTGTATAACTGAAAGAAGCGTCCATCCCTAAAGTGTGACGTAACGCTCCAATATTGGAGGTTCCACCATCACAAACCAATGCCGAAGTCTCCAAGCCTACAGATTGAAATGCCCAAATGACTTTATACACCAAGTCTGATATAAATGACTGAGAAGCTGGTTTAGGGAGCATAAAGTAAGGTCCTAAAATGTCAAATTTTCCACCTATGCACCTCCACAAGAACTGCAAAACATATTCGGCTTCTAGAGTCTCTGACATGGTTTTTTCTTTGAATAAATCCTCCATAGAAGGAATATCCTCGGGACTTAAAGTGCAACCGATGAATTCGTTGCTTCTTGAGTTCCATATAAGCTTGCCAATAATCTTCACCTCATCAAAAATTAGAATCCCATCAGCAGGCGGCTTATGATTTCCACGATAATTTTCAACGTATCTTTTAAAATTATTAGCTTCGCATTTCAGATGCGCTAAATTGATGCCTTGCTTGCTTGGAATTTCGCCCAACTTTTTTTTTATGGTGTGAACGCTTGGCAATTTTAGGACATCAAAGGAAGCCAATGCTTCATAAGCAGCAGGGGATCTTGCAAATACGCTCAAAGCTATTCGATAAGTCAACGGGCACCAACGATTGCCTGTTTTCCCCTTGACACACTTCATTTGATCTCTTTCGAAACCATTTCTTGCTGAGTCCAAGTTCCAAGAGGTTCGAAGGGCTTCACCCAATGTTTTATTTTTCTTGGTTGCACTTTTGAAGATTTTATTTAATTCATTTTGACCACTCTTGTTTATTTCAAAAACAACATTCTGCATATTTTTGTGCTGAATATCACTAAGAGTTACGCTAGCTTCTGTTAACCTTTGTTGCAATTTCTTAATCTTGCGGGTTAGGCTAGCTCGATTTTACTTAATTTCTTGTAATCTTTTTCTTCTTGATTTAGGAGTTAAGACACTAATTCTGCACCGTGAGGTTACGGATACTCTTTTTAGTTTGGTTCTAGGCGTGACATTTTCTTTCTTCTTAGCCAGATTCAAGATGTATCTTAAAAATCAACAATTTAATGTCAGACAGCACTTCACATACTAATGATCCTAAATTCTTATAAATATTATGACTAAATTACCTATTCAGGTAACAACATTTCCCACATTGGTACAATCCACTGCTATATAAACTCTTATTTATATTCTTTGGGGGAATATGCCAAACTAGGCAATCATTTGCTTGGTGCCTATCAAAAGGGTATTTAATAGTCTCCAGTTTTTTTGTTCTTAAATCCTCGAGTTTGTGTGAATCATGCTTAAAATATTTTAAAATATGAGTTTATATCTATTTTTGGCTTATCTTAAGACGCAATTCATTGAGAATTTTTAATAGCTCTCAGCGCGATTGTGCTTGCATCCAAAATAATTTCTCAGCTTTGCTTCAATCCAATCTAGCAACCCACCAATGATGCTTAGCCAGCTAGCGCTTCAAGTTAATAAACATTTTCATGGAAAGGGTTAGTAAAGTAACAAAAATTACCAGTGAAATACCAGTACAAAACACAAAATCATCTCTCAGTATTGCCAGAGATTCTTGAATAATCTCTAAGTTGATGTCTTTAACTTCAGAATCAGGATCAAAAACGTTTTTTGTTGTTGGAGTTTTAAACATCGTGTAAACCGTTACGGTTCCAGTTATGGAAAATACGAGCTTTACAGGCGTGTCAAAATATGTTGAACTGAGCCTGAGTGTATCATTTCTAGTGACTTCGATTTGAAATAGAGTTTGATCACGGTTTCTTTTTTTAACAATATTTAAACCATCTGTGAAAAGTTTCGACATTATGGAAAACTCTACTCCAGGCACTAGGTCCACTATAAAATTATAAGAATATAGTACCTGGTTTTAAATATTTTATTTGGTCTTCTATGGATATTAGAGCCTTTTCACACAAAGAACTACTGCTAATCGGAATATTTTCTTCCAAAACATGACAGTTTTCATCATGAACGCCATCTAGAGATGTAAAACACAATAAACAAAATTTTAAACAAAAACAGCTGTCAAAACTTACACAAGGACTGATCATTTGTAGAAGTTTCCGTATCTTTCTCACAGATGGTCTCGTTGATTTTTAATTTTTTGATTTTTTGGGACTCTAAAATAAATTCAGGCTTTCTTTTGGAAACTACATTAACTACGCTTCCAATTGAAGAGGTTTCTTCAATAAAATCAGTCTGAGATTGTC
Organism: Phalangium opilio; assembly: GCF_054372755.1. Taxonomy (NCBI): domain Eukaryota; kingdom Metazoa; phylum Arthropoda; class Arachnida; order Opiliones; family Phalangiidae; genus Phalangium; species Phalangium opilio. Next base: position 376,238 of record NW_028324161.1, on the reverse strand, counting down.
TTGAACAATGAGGTTTTATAAAAAAATCACATTGCGTGGATCTATGATTAACGTAGATTTGTGGTAGCCTTTCAGCTAATATTTGTTCTGGGTGTTTCACAGTTGCATTTCCTAGCAACGTTCTTTCAGTTGGTATTGTTTGTGTTGACGAATTTTTGGTTTTAATAACTACTCTGTCAGTTTCAGTTGACACGTTTGACACGAAATCAGAGTTATCATACTGAATTTGTTTTGTTGACGTAGATTTTAGAAAAAAATTACACTGCGTGGATTCATTTTTCGGTAACAACCGTAGCTGCGTAGGAGTTTTCTTACGAGGCATTTCAAATATTTTACCCTTTATAAGGCAGCTAAATTTAACATGAACTTCCTTAAGTAAGTTAAGTTACTGTTTGACCAAAAATACAGCCAAGGCTTAGCCCGTTAGCAGCAGCATTTACGTGAAATACTATGAACGTTTATAAACAATTTATGTTACCTAAATCAATTCACAACTCGCGGTTAGAGACGAAACATTTTTCGCACTAAAGTTTTAACATTAGTTCATTAATTAAATTTTTTTTATTTAAAACGCGGCTGCGTACCTATTATTCCCGCAAAATCAACGGCGCCATTTTACTTTTTCATTTGAGGTCAAAGATTAAAAGAAACTACTTTTCAACTACGTAATTTTCCTGCCTTTTTATTGGTTGCTACTAAACAGTCATTCGTCTGCTTAAGAACTTTCAAGGAATGCAGGAAAAAAGCCTCCAATTAGTCCAATTTACGTACTTCTTGATATAATTATAAACTTCTGGCAATACTAATTTAATGCAATTGCCATTCTTTGAATTGTAAACGTTGGCCCTTAAAGCAAAGCGCGGGTCACGTGCTTCACCCACAAGTTGACTTTCCTTTAGAACTCCAGTTTTGGCTTGACGATCGAAGGCAGGAGACATTTGTGGGCGGGATTTATAAGTGCACTTATAAATCCCGCCCACTAGCCTTTGCCAAACCAAAACTGAAGTTCTAAAGGAAAGTCAACTTGCAGTGGTACCACGTGACCCGCGCTTCGCTTTAAGGCAAAGTGTCAGAGAACATTTTTGATTCAAAATCGCCCGTAGAAAGCACTGTACTTCGGTCCTATCACTCTTTTCATAAGACCCTGTATAAATGTTTGACTGTACCATTTCGTATAGTCTCATCCTTCCTAAGGTATCACTGAGTTCTTGATCCTTCATTTTCCATTCCTCTTCAACAACTTTCAGTTTATTCCTTAATTTCTCCAATGCCACATTTTTCTCCCGTATTTCATGTTGACTTTCGATCATGGCGCCGAGTCGGCTTCCGGGACTAAGCGGCGCCGATTCTTCATTCTTGTTAAGCCTTAACTCTTCCAGGAGTTTGCTATTTTCTTCCAGATCTCGTGTAGCCAATTGCAATTGCTCTTTCAAAACTTCTATCTGCGCCTCACGATCTTCGACAACCTGAATATTGTAGGCAGTTAAGGATAAATTTCAAATACATGCGTCACGTGGTAATAGAAACGTACCTTTTTCAATGCCTGTGATTCTGAGACATTCATACTACCAAGATTGAATTCCGACTGAAGTTTTGAAATTAACTGTTGCTGCCTTAAAATTTCTTCTTCTTTGCTCATAAGTACAGTCTGCAAAACAATAAAGGATAAGAATGCTTAAATGTGCTAACAGTCTTGAACAAAACTGTACTCAGCAACATTTTTTTTTTAAATCAGCTGATTTGCTAATCCGCTTTCATGACAAATTATTTCCATGAGAACCATTTCAGCAGAAATATATTACCTTACACGAAGTTCACTTCAATAATGGTTAGTACCGTGGACATCATCTATGAAGAGAAAACCCGAAAAAAAACTTTGCAAGGGTGAAGAGGCGTGAATATTTTCCCCCTCCCGACGCGCGCTAGTCGCGAAGAGAAAAAGTTTTCCTCTCGAGAGAGAACTGTGATAAATGGCCACTGCCAAGATAATCTGACGTTTCCTAGAAACGGCGGGATTCAACTGTATTTCGCGCAAGTGAGAAGCCGCTGCATAAGATACAACCATGATACGATTGTAAGAAAAGCGCATTTTTCTCACTAGGTGACGCTAGTGTTTTTATTTTCACCTCTCTGCCTCGCTGTTCGGGAGGAACGGTACCGTTCCTAGCCTGTAAAAATACTTCATAGATGATGGCCGGCGCGAGGTAGGGAGAAGTGAACTTCGTGTAAAGTAATATATTTCTGATTTCAGTAATACGGTTTTCAGAATGGCTCATCCAAGAAAATTGATTTTACCTAAGACCATTAAACATAGATGAACTCAAATGGAGGTAGGGCGCGTGGTTTTTTTAGGGTAGCGCCCTCATAGCGCCACGCCGCGACCAGTATTGAAACTTTTTCGACTCAAACCATAGCCATAACATGATCTATGAGTCGAAAGGTTTCGGGAATCTCCCGCTAGGGGCGACGACAGACGATGCCTTTGGAAGAAGAGGGGTTTTTGCTTTTCATTTCAGTAAATCTGTGTATAATGGTCTAAAATTGTACCTTCATTCCTTTTCAATAAGACCCCCTTTCCCTGATAGGCCCTTCCCAAAAGGTTTCGAGGCTTGGGGGAACTTGCTTGGAAGGTCCCATAACGCGCATATTAAGTTGATAAATGCGAGGCTATTGGCGTGATATTCTGCGCTACCGATTTTCGTAGGATTGGCTACAGCGAGAATTGCATTGCAGAGACTTGAGGAAAACTGCCATTGGATCATTTTAATATACCCAGGATTTCTTTAGATTTTTTCAGAAAGGCCTATACAACTTAAAAACTAATGATTTGAATTCCATAACGGTTATTTACGGTGTTTCTTGTGCATTATGGGTAGGAGGTGTTCTCTGCTATTGACTGGTTAAGCGACGTTTAACGGGACAAAACAAGGAGAAGTGAAGCAGCTGAAATTACAAACCAATTGGAAGCTAGAAGCCGTACGTGATCTACTGTACCCCATAGATGTCGCTCCATCGCTCACACCCAATTCATCCCATTTTAATACAGGGTTCGTACGAAATTTCTACATTGAAAATCCCTGACTTTTCCAGGTTATCCCTGACCAAATTTTGCCTGTATCCCGGACAATTTTAAGGTGTTCACCAGAGCCCACTTCATCACTCCTGGCTCATATTTAGCAATGCATGAAGAATGGGTTGATATACCAAACAAAATCCCTAACATATCGCTGACTTTTTAGGAAAATGTTTTAAATCCCTGACGTATCCCTGACTTTTTGGGAAAATATTTTAAATCCCTGACGTATCCCTGACTTTTTAGAAAAATTTTTTAAATCCCTCACTTATTCCGGATTTTTTCTCTTATTTTCCATATCCCTGACTTATCCAGGTTTTCCAGGTTCCGTACGAACCCTGTAATAAGCACCCCGAATGAGCCTATTCCCGATACATTTTCCCGCCTATTCCGGTAGCATCATTAAATATTACATAAATTGAGTTAATTACCTTCCATTCTTGAACTCTACGACTGACAGTCTCCATAATTTCGTCATCAACTTCTCCTTTTTGAGAAAGTTGACTCTTCAAGTCTTCAATCTAAGATTTGAAATGACTTAACACTGATTTGAATGAAATTAATTATTGAATGAAATAATTACCTCACTGGCAAGGAGCATTTTCTGTTCCATTATGAGCTTTAACTGAGATTCGCTTTCACCATAAGCTTCCTAAAATGTACATGGAACATAAATGGAACGAAAATGGGCGTTACTAATCTAGCGTATGACGATTTAATAACCGGAACTAACTTTCAGTTTTATGTACTCATCTGTAGTTTTCTCCATTTGATCGACCGCTTCAATTAGTTTCTCGTGTAGTTGACTTTTTTGTGACCTGAGTTCAGAGTTCTCACTTTCCAGAGTCTGTAAGATGTTTGATAAGTTCATGTGATATGTTCCATAGCCTGTCACTGGTTACAAACTGGAGCTTGTCATGAAGTGACATAGGTGAAATGTCATAGATTCTCGTGAAGTGACGCCTGGTGAGGTGCTGTCAAAGGCTTAGTACAGACTAAATAGAATTAGATGGACTGCAAAAATTACCGAGTGTATAGTATTCTCGCGTCGTTCTCGAATTAGCTCGAGCTGTAAGTCTCTAGCATTACGAAGTACAGGTAGTGTCATACTTATGGAACACATCTTATAAACTTATGATTCAATTAATAAATAATGAAAGTCCTTAAGGGGAAACCAATTTACAAAATGAAGATAAACACTTGTGAATCGGGGCTATACAGACTACTGAAGCTACAAGTGGATCTGTTCACACATGGTTCCAAAAGGTGATTATTACATTTACGAAGCAATACAGAAGGACCAATGGCAGCCCATAGAACCCCATACTAAGCGACTAAACAACCAATGTTAAGCTTACTTCCCCCTTTTCAGCCCCAAAATGGAGGGAGGTTATGAAAAACACTGATAGCGTTTTCCCTTGGATCCTCGCGGAGCGCTCCCATGGAGGAATAAAACTAGGAGATCCTATTCTTCAAAAACAGTCTTTAACGAAGCTGGAAACTACTACTACTACCATTTTTATTGCTCCTTGGGAGCGCTCCGCGAGGACCCAAAGGAAAACGTATTAGTCAAATCCCGGCAAAAGCTAGCGCCATCTAGAAAAAGTAAGACGTTAGCTGCTTTCCTCTTTAGAACGCTGATTCCCCCATATCCCCCCCCCACAATCCGGTTTGCTACTATCTGCCGCTAGAGGGCGAATTAACAAGTATTTTTCAACTTTCTCCCTCTGCCATCCTTCCGAACCAGTATTGGTTCGTCCATGCATAAACTACTAGGGCGCGCCGTGCGCGATGCCATATCAGTGTCGCCTTCTGGTGGAAAAGATGTGAAGCTTGCTCATACTATTAGAATTTACCGCATGCGATGTCAAAACAGTGTCACCTTCTGATGGAAAATATCTGTAGCAAGCGACAGGCGGTTGCAACAAGAGCATGAAAAGAGGAACAGAACGTCATAACAGTGTCGCCATCTGGGGTAAAAGTTATGTAGCTTGTCAATAGGGTGCACCATGTGCGACATCAAACCAGTGTCGCCTTCTTGTGGAGAAATTAAAGGTTTGTAACTCGCGTCTTTCGATTGCTATGAAAGCGTGCTACGTGCGACGTCATAACGGTGTCGCCTTCTGGCGGAAAATATCTGGAACTCGCGACTGGCGCTCGTTTAATACAGCACATCGCGTGCGACTTTAAAACGATGTCATTTCTAGTGGAAAATATCTGTATTTTGAGGCTGGTAGTTGCTATAAAAGCGTGACATGTGCAACGTCATATCGGTGTCGACCTCTGACGGAAAAGATCTGTAGCTAGCTACTGGCCGTTGCTACTAGAGAATACCGCGTGCAAGGTCAAAACGGTGTCGCCATCTGGTGGAAAACAACTGCAGTTCACGAATGTCAGTTGTTAATAATGCGTGACACATGGGGTATTATAACAGTGTCGTTCTTTTCAAGATATCTCCAAAAACATCAGACAATAACATAGATATTTCTCAAAACAAGGGACTTGCAAACATAAAAGGCTTTCTTTTCACACTCTATTTGGTAAAAAACGTTGATATCCGAAATGAAAGACACCATAAGTTTATAAGATATGTTCCATAAGTTTATAAGATATGTTTCATAAGTTTATAAGATATGTTTCATAATTTTATAAGATATGTTTCATAAGTATGACACTACCTATACTTTGTAATGCTAGAGACTTACAGCTCGAGCTAGTTTGAGAACGACAAGCAGTCCATATTCCTATTTAGTCTGCATTACTAAGCCTTTGACAGCGCCTAACCAGGCGTCACTTTATGAGAATCTATGATGTTTCACTTACGTTGTCACTTCATGACAAGCTCCAATTTGTAATCCGTGACAAACTTATATGAGGCCAAGTGGCCTTACATGTATTGAGAACAATAAAGTGGATCTCTAATGCATAATTCAAAACAAAAAATTATAGACAGATACCATTATATCATTTAGAAGTTGATGAATCTCTGCGTTTTTAACTTTTATCTTTGCCAAGAGCTCTTTCTCTTTCATTTTGCAGCTTTCTTCTTTCGATACTTCAACATTCTTTATCGTCTCTTTGCTTTCTTCCAGTTGTTCTTGCAACTTCTCAATCTCGTCACGCAAGACACTCCGCTCCTCTTCCTGCTTCTCAACCATTTCAAGAGCCTAAGTACAATTAGAAATAGAAATTAACAATCCAAGCTTTCTCAGAAATCAACCGAGTAGATTGTAACTCATGAACTGTTCACACTTTGTCAAACTCTCGTTTGGTCCTCCATATTTCAGTCTTTTTCGATTCAATTTCTTTAGTCAAAGTCAAGTTTTCCTGTTCGAGTTCCTCGTTTCGAAGATTATGTTTCAGAAGCGACGTATCACTGCCTTTTCTCGAACCCTAAATATAAAAGTAATTAAATAAGTTTTCTTCATGATGAACATGAGTCATAATTTCTAGACTGAAAAAGTTCAGATAATATAACATTATTATACCTCAAAGAAGGGCCATTTTCTAAATATCAAAGGAAGAATATCATCAAAAATACGCGATGTACGAGGTTACCTCCCACTTCTTAAATGTTAGTAGTTTTTGGTAAGCGCCATCTAGTGAGCGAATTCTGTACTTTGATTTTATTCCGTATTTTAAAAATGGCCGCGGACAACAACAATCTTTATGACACAGAGTTAACCCTTAGTCAGGCCCCGAATGAAGTTTGCAAACCCACGATCTCCACTCCCTTCAATCCCTATCACTACTTTTACAGCCAAGAACGGAACATGTTCTACCCCAACTTGCCACTTTTATTTTTCAAAACATACTAATCACCAATGAGAATTAAAAAATATGTTCAAATCATCGGATTCACCGAGCCAAAGGATTTCAGACGATGGTTTTGAACTTCCTGCTTTTGAACGCTAGATGGCTTTAAACACCGACGTTTAAAGAGACAAAATTACCGAATTTTACGCTTTACTTCGACGCTAGATGGCGGTAGCAAAAACTACTAAGACGCAATGGCAGCCCCCTTGGAATTTGCCTGGTAAACGACGTATAAATTATCTCTTATTACAAAATAATTAGCATTTAAATAGGCTTATAAACGAGGACTACTGCCTCGCCATCCGCCATTGGTTTAGTGTAGGGATGCAACGATTCGTAATTTTTCGGAATCGGCCGATTCGATGCATCGGTCTCTAAAAAATTAAATTATACGTGTTAGGCATTATTATGGGAGTGCTACTTGTCAAAAATGTCTAAGGACAATAATCTATCTGATTTGGTTTCCGAGATACGAGTTCATTTAGTTCAACACACATTTTGTCCACTCTTTCTGCTACAACTTGTTTTTGATTAGTTCTTTCTTTGCATTCCGGATAGGAAAAAAGAATTTTAAGCGTGAGTTTTAAGTTTCATTTCCTAAAAAAACCCCTTTCCTTTCTCATCCTTTTAAAAACAAGAAGTAGCATTCAAGACTTCAAGTATTATTACTTTAAGTAAACAAGGGACCGCAGGAATACACGCTAGAGACAATGACACCAAACACATTAGAGGGATAGCTGACAATAATAAAATTCAGACTGTGATAGTGCGACATTGTTTGTGGAACGGGTGGGAAGTGGCAGTGAGCACAAATCGAAAGGAGAGTCAAAGATAGAAGAAGGCAAACCATAACGGCCAGGCACCATAGCTCTGCCGCGCACCTACCTCGGCGCACAGCCGAGGAGTAAGACGTCACGTGATCCGTTGAGAAGGAAATTCAAAAAGGGTAAACCCGAAAATACGGTTAGAGGCTCACACTAGACTAGAGATCAGCATTCAGCGTGGTTACTGTAGCTTTGTAATAACGCGAACAAACTTCTCTGATTTTTTTCACTCTCGGTTGCGCCGATTGCGCATGTGCGCCACGCTCTTAGAGAGCGACTGGTACTGGTAACGTTTTTGAAAGGGGAAGGGGGGCTGACGGAGAATTTGTTTAAATTACGTTATTTGTTAAATTGCAAACTTGTTAGTTCCTTTATACTAGCTCAAAAGATCAGATCTAACCAAAAAGAGTCGGCCGAAAAAAATCGGCCGATTACCCCAGAAAAATCGGCCGATACGATTATTCGGCCAAGAGGCCGATTCTGGCCGAAGCCGATTCTTGGCCGATGCATCGTTGCATCCCTAGTTTAGTGGCGTCTGCTAAATCGAACCCCCCTTACCTCTCTCAGCTGGTGAGAATTCAACAAATCCCGTTACCCCCATTGGATTATTGGCGACTGCTAAACCGAACCACTTACTCCTACAGGATTGGCTGAATTCTAACAGGCTGAGAGACCTAACCGTGAGGTAGGGTTAAGAGGTTCTGGCTAGCAGACGCCACTAAACCAATGGCGGATGGCGCAGTAGTCCTTGATTATTTTCAAGACTATTTAAATGCTAAATATTTTGTATCAAAGAGATCATTTATTTTTTATAAAATTATTCCTTTTATACTAAGAAAAAGGCCATTCTTTTAAGGTATAATCAAGAAGCAATATCTAGTTTACTAGGGAGAAGGTATAAGATGCGCAAGTATACGCGCGCCATAGTCCCAGTCCCTCCTTTTTAAAATACCCGGGGGGGGGGGGGGTAAAAGGACGCCGGGCTATTTCGCTACACTCTCCTCAGTCGGAAAATAATACGTAATTTTCGTCACTCGCGTCGTGCTGACGTGCGTTTTCAAGAACCAATGAGATGCTGGTTGTAATTTAGAGGCGGCGGGGATTAACTCCAGACCTACTATACGTTTGGACCGGAGACAAAGCTGGAAATGTGGCGAATTTATACCTTCTCCCTAGTAAACTAGATATCGCTTTTTGGTATAATAATAGGTTACTTTTCCTTTAAAGGGAGGGTGAAGTAGAAAATCAAGTGATATTTTATCGATTCTTCTACTAATTATAAGACCAGTCTGCGTAGTGAAACATACAGGAAATACCAGCTCCGAATGATTTTAAAATTCTAATTAGGTTCAGATTTTAAGGATAATTTTAAACAAGGACTGCCGACCAATCGCGTAACGTCCTGCCTTTTTGTTAACAAAATTCTCGAGTCACGTTCCATTATCCTTAAAATCTGAACCTAATTTGAATTTTAAAATCATTCAAAAGTATTTCCTGGATGTTTCACTATGCAGACTGGTCTTATAATTAGTAGAAGAATCGATAAAAAATCACTTGATTTTCCACTTCACCCTCCCTTTAATCCATTAAAATGAACTAAATTGTTTTTCTACTTCATTATTCCTTTGTTTAAAATTAATTTTACATTGGGATTAATATTAAATTAATTGATTATAGGGTCACAACTGGTCTTAAACTCTTAATGAAGAAGCAAATGGTCACTGCCACTTGCGACATAATCCTTTGCCTTTCTTTTATGACAAGTGTAAATATTCCGAACCATTGTAATCCAAGCTTTTGGGGATAATCAATCCTAAACCCTTGAATAGTACAAATAGCAGGGTTCATACAATTTTTGGAAAACAAATTTCCCTGAGATTTCCAGGTTGTTCCCATATATGGAGTATCCAATGCAGCAAATGCTATCGAAGGAAGGAAGGGGCAAATTGGACTATAACATACTAAAAGGACATCCCCGTATCTCTAGTAGAACCAGAGTTATGAGCCTCCAAAGTTTAGTGTAATGTTAATCCTATGGAGGGGATGTTCACGTACATTTTGCTCAATTACTCGGCCCCTGTTTGACGCAAAGTTCCCTAATTTCCCTGAATTTTACAAAAAATTCGAAATTCCCCTGAGTTTTCCCTGAGGTTTTTGTCAACTATTTATTTCCCTGATTTTTCCAGGTTTTCCCTGATTTCCAGGTTTGTATGAACCCTGAAATAGAAAATAATTTTCCACTAGACAAGGCAACCAAACTGACATCTCAGTACCTTGACATTCTCCAACTCATCCTTCAGATCTTCAATCTCGGCTAAAAGCTCCTTTTCATGCCGAGCACTCAGTCTTCCTTGATTCTTGGCCATTTGCTCCAATTCTTCCATCGCAACCTCCGCTTGCAACCCTTTCAGCTTGAACACGATGTGATTTATTTATTCATTTTATCTTAACCTAAGGTTTGTTTTCTTAAAGAATGAACTTTTACCTGCAAAACTGCTTTTGACACCAGAAAGAGCTTATGTAGTCTTTTGGGATCATCTCCGTTTGATGGGTTAAACTTAAATCAAATAGGTTTGTGTTAGTATGCACTGAACGCACCAACGTAACATGATTCATCTAGTTGTGTGAACTGATTTGAACTCCCCTAGAGAACACTATATATGTAAAGGCTCAGCCTAGTAAGGGGCTGTTTAGTAACGACAGAGCTGCTCGATGTAACCACTCTTAGATAACTTGTAAATAAACGTAAACGTTGATTATGAATAATTGTGTTTAGTTAGAAACAACGAACACGACATGGTGTCAGAAGGAACATTCGGGAAAAGTTGAGGGGCAGAAGTTGAGATTTTGACGCGGTATAGATAACAAAGTTATGACCAAGGCTTAGCTAAGTTACGCGGGTCGAGCAGCAATAAAATAAATTCGTAAAACTCTAGTGATTAAACAGAATCGCGGTGTATAAACGAAGGACTTTAGTGACTAATAACGAGTCGCAGAGTGCCAAAATCGAACTCTAGGGATTAAAACCGTATCGCGGGGTGTCGAATAAACAATCCAACTAGAAGCTAAACATGCAGGCCGCTGCCGCCGTTACGTCAACAGCATTTCAAGTAATACCCCCCGAACCATTCAATTTCACGAGTCCGAGTGAATGGCCCACATGGAAAAGAAGATTCGAACGTTTCCGCAGAGCGTCAGGACTGAGTTCAAAGGACCAGGAAGATCAAGTCAATGCACTTATTTACCTAATGGGTGACAAGGCAGACGATATCTTTACTTCATTTGGCCTAACGGGTGCGCAAGAAAAGGAGTATCCTACCGTTTTAGCGAAGTTCGAAAGCCATTTCATCATTCGCAGAAATGTTATCTACGATCGTGCTAAGTTCAATACAAGATATCAGAGAGAAGGAGAGACAGCAGACGAATTCATAACGTCAGTCTATTCCTTAGCAGAACACTGCAATTACGGAGCCTTAAAAGAAGAGCTAATCAGAGATCGCATCGTAGTAGGAATCAGCAATAAAGCGCTTTCAGAAAGACTACAGGATGACGACAAGTTGACACTTGAGCAAGCCATTCAAAAAGTACGAAGCATGGAAGATAGACAACGCGAGCAGAAAGATTTAAATGCCACAGTGCATTCGAAGAACGTTGATCGCATACAAAGCAGATCTCGTCCGAAGTTCAAGCCGCAATATCAAGCCAATGCTAAGAGAAAAATCGACCAGAAAGTCCAAAACGAAAAGTATCACGGAGTAAATAAGAAACCTACACCGATGAAAGGATGCACGCATTGCGGAGCTCAAGTTCAACATCCAAGAGTAAATTGCCCTGCCAAGAACGCAAAATGCTATGGATGTAGTAAAACTGGACATTACTCAAAATACTGTCTCAACAAAAACCTTCATGCAGTGGAAGACGTGTTTCTCGGGTCGATAGCGGAAGTAGAGGAAACACCACAGTATCTACATACAATAGCAAGTAATCGAGAAACCAAGTGGCTCGTAACAATCAATGTTGGCAGCATTCCGGTAGAATTCAAAGTGGACACTGGAGCAGATGTCAGCGCAATACCGTTAAGTTTGTACGAGAGCACACTGAACAACTTGGAGCTACTTCCGTCCGATAAAAGACTATTTGGAGCCGGACAGATATTACTCAAGACAAAAGGCCGGATCGAAGCAAAGCTACAACATAAAAGTAATTCTGCGCAAGTAGATCTCTATGTAGTCCAAGACCTTCAAATACCTCTTTTGGGCCTGGCTGCGAGTGAAGATCTAAAGCTGATAAAGAAAATAATGGATATCGGAACAGAGGACAACTCAACCGTTAAGCCAATTGAAGAATTTCCAGCGTTATTTAACGGTCTCGGAAAGATGAAAAACTCGTATAAAATTCGTCTAGAACCAGATGCGCAACCATATGCCTTATCAGTACCAAGAAGGGTTCCTATCGCCTTAATGGAAGAAACAAAACGCGAACTGGATCGTATGGTTCAAAAAGGCGTCATCACAAAAGTTGAAGAGCCAACCGACTGGTGTGCACCAATGGTTATTGTGCAGAAAAGAAACAATAATACAGACGTAGCTCAAGAACCGACGAAACTTCGAATATGTGTCGACTTCACTCAACTAAACAACTACATCCGTAGAGAGAGATTTCAAATGCCAGCTGTTGATCATATCCTTGGCCAACTAAGTGGAGCGAAGATATTTTCCAAGCTCGACGCGAATTCCGGGTATTGGCAGATACCATTGGATCAAGAATCAGCAATTCTAACTACGTTCATAACACCATTCGGTCGATTTTATTTTAACCGCCTACCGTTTGGATTGAGTTCTGCCTCGGAACATTTTCAAAGACAAATAAGCACAGCTTTGGAAGGCGTATCAGGAAATATTAATCTTCAAGATGATGTACTAGTTTTTGGCAAAGACCAAGAAGATCATGACAACAATCTAAGAAGAGCATTGAACGCAATCGAGCAAGCAGGACTAACATTGAACGTGGAAAAGTGCCAGTTTTCCGTACCAAGAGTCAAGTTTGTTGGACATACAGTCGACGGACAAGGAATCAGTCCTGATGACGAGAAAGTGGAGGCGATTAACCAAATACCTCAACCTCAAGATGTAGCCGAACTGAGACGCTTTCTGGGCATGACGAACTACTTGGCAAAATTCATTCCAAAGTTGTCAGAAACAATTCAACCACTGACTTCACTCCTCAGCACAAAGAACCAATGGCAATGGTCTGGACCTCAACAGATAGCTTTCGAAAAAGTTAAAAGGATACTTACGACCAAACCAATACTAGCAATATTCGACCCGTCGAAAAGAACAATTGTATCAGCTGATGCATCCTCTTTCGGAATTGGAGCCGTAATTAGACAAGAACAAGAAAATCAAGAACTCAGAGTCGTCGCATATGCTTCCAAAACTCTCACCCCTGCCGAGCAAAAATATGCTCAAATAGAAAAAGAGGCATTGGCCATGGCATGGGCTTGTAAACGCTTTGAAGACTATATATTGGGATTAACAATTGACATCGAAACAGACCACAAGCCGCTAGTCTCTATCATGCAGAGTAAATCGTTGGACGACCTATCACCTCGCTTGCAGCGACTTCGTATACGCATGATGAGATATGATTATAAAGTCTTCTATACGCCAGGAAAGGACCTTACTATAGCAGATACTTTGTCCAGAGGTCCACTGCCAGAGACTGGAGACAGCGAACTGGAAGAAGAATTCGATGCACACATCCAATTAATTATGTCAAACTTACCAGCTTCTGACGTTAGACTTGCAGAAATATGGAAGGAGCAACAAAAAGATACAACTTGCCAAACCATAACCAGTCACGTAAACCAAGGCTGGCCAACACGGAAGAATGTTAACCAAGAACTGATGAAGTACTACCCATTTAGAAACGAGATCACCATACAGCATGGTCTACTTATGAAAGGAGCGAGAATCCTGATACCTCGATCAATACAAATGGATATCTTAGAGAAAATTCATGAAGGCCATCAGGGTATTTCTAAATGCAGAGCTCGCGCAAATACATCAGTTTGGTGGCCAGGAATTTCGAGAGAAATAGAAGACACAGTAAGAAATTGTCAAGCTTGTACAAAGGAAGCCAGAAATCAACATGAACCATTATGTCCCAGCGAATTTCCTGATAGACCCTGGAAGATCGTCGCAATGGATCTATTTTACTTGTCTGGAAAAACCTACTTGCTTGTCACCGACTTCTACTCAAGATACTTCGAAATTCGAGAACTACGAGATCAAAGCTCTAAAACCATAATAAATCAAGTGAAATCAATATTCGCCACTCACGGAATTCCAGAGATAGTAAAAAGCGACAACGGACCACAGTTCAGAAGCGAATTTAGCCGATTTTCTACGGAGTATGGCTTTACTCATATAACTTCAAGCCCAAGATTTGCACAAAGTAATGGTTTTGCCGAAGCAGCTGTCAAGATCGTCAAGCAAACACTAAAGAAAAGTAACGATCCGTACCTTGCTCTGCTCTCATATCGCACAACTCCATTAGCCAACGGGTATACTCCTGCTCAACTCTTAATGGGAAGAAAGCTGCGGTCAACACTTCCGATAAATATCAAAGAACTGCAACCGAGAATTCCACCGTACGATATAATACGAAAACGAGAAGAACATCGGCGCGAAAAGCAAAAGGAAAATTACAACAGAAGACATGGTGTACATCACCTGCCCACCTTAATAAAAGGGGAAAATGTGTGGATTACAGATTTGCGAATTCAAGCCACAGTGAGAAATCCAGCTAAAGAACCGAGATCCTACATTCTGGATACACCCAACGGAACTGTTCGTAGGAATAGGTATCATCTTATTCCGATGCCAAAAACCCCAGAGTCGAGACAACCAGTTTTGCCCGAGGTAGTCCCTGAGTATCCAGTCATATCAAATCAACTTAACCATCCAGAGTTGCCCGAAAACCCAACCAATGACCCAGATACGCCAGATGATCAAACCCCAGCGATTCCAGATGATCAAACTCCAGCGATTCCACATGGTCAAAATCAATCACCACCTAGAGACGTCAGTCCTTCACGACAGCTGATGAATGCGGAACCTGTAATAGCTGACGAACAAGTGACGATTCACAACCAAAACGAAGCCTCATCTACGAGCGAACCAGAATTTAAACCAAGCAATAAACGTAAATCTCAAGAGACTGTATTAAGAACTCGAAGTGGTAGACAAATTAAAAAGAGACAGAAATTAGATTTATGAACTATATAACTAAAGATATTAGGATATTTTATGCTTAGTGTAATGTTTGATAAGAAATCAGAAATATATAATTGTAGACATAGCTAGTTAGCGTGCAAAGATTTTAAAATTGAATTTAACGTAAACTTCGTAAAGCAGGGATATTTTAAAATCTAATTGTATAAATATAATTTTTAACTTAAGAGAAAGGATGTGTTAGTATGCACTGAACGCACCAACGTAACATGATTCATCTAGTTGTGTGAACTGATTTGAACTCCCCTAGAGAACACTATATATGTAAAGGCTCAGCCTAGTAAGGGGCTGTTTAGTAACGACAGAGCTGCTCGATGTAACCACTCTTAGATAACTTGTAAATAAACGTAAACGTTGATTATGAATAATTGTGTTTAGTTAGAAACAACGAACACGACAAGGTTAATTAAAAACAATGGCAAATTTATATTCTAATTAGGGTTCTTACATTAATTAGTTTTTTGTAGAAACTTTTGGCTAAATCATCATTTATGTCCTGAAGATTGCATTTGTCAATTTCGTTCCAATCAATAGGCGCCATGTGAACAGCGGAAGCGCGAACTTATTATATTTTACACAAGAGAATAGGGTAATGGCAGCCCTCTGCCTTCGATTGTATTAAGCTCTATGGGGAAATAACATGGGGTGCCATTAGTCTATATTGCACGTGTTTTTGTTATTTATTTTTAGGTAGTCATGGTCTTTTTTTCACGCATTTGTTACTTACCATGTGTACCAATAATAATAGAGGTTATTAAAAAAATACGAACCCCATGGAATCCATGTAACACACAACCACAGGGTTCCACTTTACAATTTTGAAATTCGAGTTGAAAAATCCAAGTTGACTTAACACAGGCTCGGACACAAAGTGGCACTACCAATCGTCGAAGCATAGCCCACTTGATCACGCTGGCTGCACGCGCTATAGAAGCCCGCTCAATCGACCCTAAAAATGAGAATAACATAGGTTCGGTCTAAAATTCAAACCCGTCTGTATGGGAGAGGACCAGTTATTTCAACGTTTTTGACAATATTAGTGCATCCACTGGTTCAAATCTCTTGAATTTTTAATGAGACGTGTATTGAAAGGTTTGATATAATCCTGTAAAATTTAAAGTCTTCAGCTATAATAGTTTTTTTTTATAAAAAATAAAAATCATCACATAGTAGAGAAATTGAAGGGGCAAAATTCTCTACTATGTGATGATTTCTATTTTTTATAAAAAAAACTATTATAGCTGAAGACTTGAAATTTTACAGGATAATATCAAACCTTTCAATACACGTCTCATTAAAAATTCAAGAGATTTGAACCAGTAGATGCACTAATATTGCCAAAAACGTTGAAAAAACTGGTCCCCTCCCATAGACGCCCATGTTAAAACCAGACGGGTTTGAAAGTTTAGACCGAACCTATGTGACGCGCCGTATTCGCGAGTTAACATGTAAAAAAAATCGTTTGGACGGGCTTCTATAGCGCGTGCAACTTGCGTGATCGAGTGGGCTGTGGTCGAAGTAACTAGGGTGCTTTCCCGGATATTGCTGGTGATATTCTTTTTTAGTATTATAAAAATACCAAAAACGGAGTGGTCACGTCGTCACCTAAATGAACTTAGTCCATTTTATCTTTTGATTATTGTCTTAACGTTTCAATTAGCCTGTTTTGAAAGGCCTTGGTAGAAGCTGTCTGCTTAGCCACTTCGATGTCGTCGGTCTGCTACAAACATTTTTGTTTGTTATGTTTCCATAGCAACGAAAGTAAGAAAGAGCTGGACATAGGAAATCTTATAGCAATTCCATTGGAGTCTGCTATTTGAATCTGAAATCGCTTGCGGTTTTCTTTATTTCGTCATGAAATTCGACAAAAAACCATAAGATTGTTCTCAGTAACAGAGTGACGTATATCACGAAGAGCTTCTAATTTCGACGTGCCGGTCTGTGTGTGTGTCTGTCTGTTGTTACACCCCAGGGGACCAGGGCTCTACATAAGGATATTTTTTTAGTAGTCACTGACTAGTGAGGTGCATGGTTTACGAATAGTAAACCCCCAGATTTCGATTTATTTTAGTAGTCAAGGCATTTTTTTTTAGTAGTCAAATGCCTTGACTATAGCCTTATGTAGAGCCCTGCAGGGGACCGCGTTCGCAGTTGGCAAATCGTAGCAAATGTGTTCTCTATTTCCGGACCGCATTTACAGTTCCCGGAAACTTTGAAAATTGTATTCCACTTACGATGGCTAATGTTTGCATTAATGCTAATGGTGGGCATTTTGAACAATACCTCTAAAACTGCTGCTAACTTTGTACATGTACGAATAAATGATACATTAACTGGAAACTCTTCTTTGTTTGTCACTTTGAACCAACTTCTATTGACCAGTCCATGGCTCCTTGCACACTTCTACCTTTAATAATACGCTTCTTCTAGAAAATGGCTCATATTCTAAGATGGGAGGGTATTGGAATTGTCTGAACAAGATGAGCAAGCTGATATGTCTTACTCCAAATTTTTGACATTTTTCACGTTTTGGCAGTCAATGTTTGGGGACCCGTACCTCCGAAACTAAGCGTTGTAGACCCCATGTTTTTGACACTTTTCACTCAGTTTGACCCAAAGAACACACCCTTTAATTTTTGACATGCTTATCAGAAACACCCTGTATGCGTTTGGCCTTTATTGCAGTCATTGTTGTCACGATCTCAAAGACTAACTTTTTTGACAGAAAAAATACCTTTACTGGCTTTGGGTGTAAGTTTACATTTAAAATTAAAATTAGCGTATTCCAAAATCATCCATACCATTTGGCTCAGTAAAAAACTTAATTTCAATTCGGCACATTTGCCATTTCAAAGAGGCAAGTTATGACTAATATCATAAGAAAATAATATATAGCTCCCTATAAGTATGAAACGTAGTACATTTTCATACTTCAGCATTTGCTCCCAAATTTGGCGCGCTTACGCTTTTACGCCCCGTGGGCGAAGTTTCGGTACTACGAGTAAAAGGGGGGCGAAACGGCCGCCGCATACAGAGTCTACGATAGTTATACGTTATTCCAGTTGTGATACTTGGCGTTATACTTACGTCCATTATATATTAGTCCGGTATACGCTCTTCCAGTTGTCAAACTTGGCGTTATACGTACGTCCATTATACATTAATCCGGTTATACCTTTTTCCGGTATAGAATTTCGCCGTTATGCTCTAGTCCAGTTATACTTTATTCCAGTATTGGACAGTTATACCTTATTCCAGTTTTCAAATACGACGTTATACACTATTCCAGTTATATTTTATTCCAGTTCGTTATTATACCTTATTCCCGTTATACTTTATTCCATTTATACTTTATTCCGCCCCCCGTAGGCGCTAGCCTCGTTCGTCAAAATCTCGCGCCATCTATTAATTTGTTATGATAATTTTGACATGTACTTAATCAGTCATAATTATCATAATAATAACTTCTAGACTTTTAACTATTTAATTACAATATAAAACTTTTTACAAATTTCAATGGAAGAAAATGCTGTTCACATGGCTTAAATGGAGAGTTTCATACTTATAGGGAGCTATATGTTATATTCTTATGCTAATATCCAGTTGAAATTTTGTCAAAATTATAAAAAACTGAATTTTCATTGATGGCGGTAGCTTTTTTTTTTGCACTTGCTTGAAAAAAAAAACAAATTCGTTTTGGTTGCAGATTGAACTTGTTAAAAACCAAACCAAGGAACAAGCGAAGCTGCAAGCAGTCATGTAAATGGCCGAGCTTGAGCTTGTGCAGAAAATATTAAAATATTTCAAGCAAAATCCTGTTTTTACGAGCTACAATCGTGCATGTAATTAAGCCTTGACACTAGCGAAAAGTTCAGACACAAACAGAATTTTAGGGTATACGGACTAAATACTCCCAAGACAAAAGACCCCCGGTCATAATCCCCCCATTTTTAATAACGTACAAAAAGAGTACAAAATCCTCCCACCCTCTAGACAAAATCCCCCCACCCTCTAGACAAAATCCCCCCACCCTCTAGACAAAATCCCCCCACCCTCTAGACAAAATCCCCCACCCTCTAGACAAAATCTACCCACCCTCTAGACAAAATCCCCCACGCTCTAGACAAATTCCCCGGTCATAATACCCCGACAATAAAAAATACAATATCAATATTATCTAAAACACTGGAAGCCTCAGCGATCTGGTGGCGTAGTTAATTAATTAGCTGGCACCTTTTCCAAAATATTTTCCTATTAATTAGCTGGCACCTTTTCCAAAATATTCTCCTATTAATTAGCTGGCACCTTTTCCAAAATATTCTCCTATTAATTAGCTGGCACCTTTTCCAAAATATTCTCCTATTAATTAGCTGGCACCTTTTCCAAAATATTCTCCTATTAATTATCTGGCACTTTTTCCAAAATATTCTCCTATTAATTAGCTGGCACCTTTTCCAAAATATTCTCCTATTAATTAGCTGGCACCTTTTCCAAAACATTCTCCTATTAATTAGCTGGCACCTTTTCCAAAATATTCTCCTATTATTTAGCTGGCACTTTTTCCAAAATATTCTCCTATTAATTAGCTGGCACCTTTTCCAAAATATTCTCCTATTAATTAGCTGGCACCTTTTCCAAAATATTCTCCTATTAATTAGCTGGCACCTTTTCCAAAATATTCTCCTATTAATTAGCTGCCACCTTTTCCAAAATATATTAGCGACCAACAAGGGTATGCCTTTTCCAAAATGTTATTTTTTACATTTATTGGGCGGAATTTGTCCTGGGGCTGGGGGGAATTTGTCTTGGGGCTGGGGGGAATTTGTCCTAGGGCTGGGGGTATTTTGTCTTCATCATCCATTCGGGGGAAATTGTCCGGGGGATTTTGTCTCCTACCTGAGGGGATTATGTCCTTTTCTTCTCTAATGGGGGGATTATGTCCGGGGGATTATGTCCAGGGGGGATTATGTCCTACATTCGAATTTTAGAAACCATGTAAATCAGCCCTTAAGAGAAATGCGCATAATTTCCGTAAATTCCGTACCGGTTTTAACATTGGTTTTTTCCCCGCAAAGTTAATGTTTATGCTTATTTTGTTTTACCGAGCGATCGGTACTGACCTATCTTTTAATAGAAATCGGTTCCGACTCGAGTTCGCGACCGAACTATGGAAGATGTGAATCCGAGTATAGCCCACTCGATCACGGGTTAAACTGATCGAGTGGGCTATGATCCGCCTCTCTGTCCGATTTTATGACGTAATAGAGAAAAACGCGAGCGATCTCAGACAGTACAAGCCAGGTGTGGTTGGGGGTGGAAAGATTATGTTAGTTTCGAATTTACAAAGGTAGTATAGCACACCCCAACGGCGGGTGTACGCATTTAAAGGACCACTTTAATATTGTGGGCCCTAGGGGGTCACTGGTCCCAAGTACTAGTGCAAAATTCCTATGTTTAATATTTCTCTAGTAAACAATGCATACGTTTGAGTAGCCATCAATTAGGGCCGTGTTAATGTTAACCAGGATTTAACTTTCCTGCTTCGGCATGCTTATTGCAGTTTTGTGAAAATCACTTGCCGTTGCGAAAGGCATATTTAATTCGCTCCCATTAAAACCACGCTTAAGGTTTTATTTTAATTACATCAAAAATTTGGTACATTTTACACTGATTAAAAAACTATAAATCAAATAACAGTCGACAAAATCAGGTGGTTTGGGAGTTGGTGGTTTAGGCATGAAACTGGACAACAATGAATATACATAGGCATTTCCCCGTCTAAACTCTAACCTCTGGTTCAGACTTGTGTGGGGCTTAGACATAGACGACACTAGTCACGTGGTGAAAGCTTCTTTCCCAATAATCCCGAGTTTGAACAAGAGGCAAGAGCCAGCAGTGAGTGTTATATGTTATCGCGACCCCTGACATTATTAAATTAGGTTTTATGTGATATTATGAGGTTTTTGATATAAAAATTGCTGTATCTCGAAACATAACGCGTTAAAAATTCCCCAGCAAAATATTGCCAAGCGAGCGCTGCTGACTTCACCCTGGCGCTTCAGTGTTACACCAGGACTCAATAGGTACCCTCCTTCTAACTTATGATTGGCTACTCAAAAGACGTCGTTTACTTGTAAGCCAACACCCAAATCAAATTGACAGGTTAGAAAGGGTATAGCATAGGGATGTATATTCATTGTTATATAAATTCATGGTTTGGTGTGGGTGGTTTTGCTGGTGGTTTAGTAGGTTTAGGTTTTGCCAGTTTATTGGGTTAATGGGTTTAGATATGGTGGGTGGCTTAATCGGTTTGGGTGTGGGTGCTTTTGTTGGTTTAGATGTTGGTGGTTTAGTGGGTTAATGGGTTTAGGTGCGAGTGGTTTTGTTAGTTTAGGTGTTAATGGCATAGTGAATTTAGGCGTTGGTGGTATAGTGAATTTAGCCGTTGGCGGTATAATGGGTTTAGGCGTTGGTGGTATAATGGGTTTAGGCGTTGGTTGTATAATGGGTTTAGGCGTTGGTGGTATAATGGGTTTAGGCGTTGGTGGTATAATGGGTTTAGGCGTTGGTGGTATAATGGGTTTAGGCGTTGGTTGTATAATGGGTTTAGGCGTTGGTGGTATAATGGGTTTAGGCGTTGGTGGTATAATGGGTTTAGGCGTTGGTGGTATAATGATAGTTTATCCTGGCCTTTACTTGAAAATAGGCGGAAGATACATTTGGCATGTCTGGTGTTTAAAGCCAGAAGAGAGGACTCACTGCCATGTTATATTATGAACATTTTCCGCGAATTATCGACGATACATAATCATGGCACACGTGGGGCAAAGCAAAACTTATTTATAACATCTCAAAATACGAACATCTCCAAGCAGAGACTATCATATCGTGGAGCCGTCCTATGGAATAGTCTTCCAAACTACTTAAAAAATATTATGTCTTATAATACTTTTCTTTGTGACATTTATAAATTTTATAATACTTGAACATATGACATGAAATCTAGACAGCATGATTTAACGGATTTTTGATGTTAATTTAATTTAATTAATTTAATTTTAATTGTATTTAATCTAACTATGACTAGAGGACCCCTTTGTAAACTAGCGGCCACGCTAAAAGTGATATCCTCAATAAAGATGATGATGATTATTATTATTATTATTATGGGTTTAGGCGTTGGTGGTATAATGGGTTTAGGCGTTGGTGGTATAATGGGTTTAGGCGTTGGTGGTATAATGGGTTTAGGCGTTGGTGGTATAATGGGTTTAGGCGTTAGTGGTTTAATGGGTTTAGGCGTTGGTGGTATAATGGGTTTAGGCGTTGGTGGTATAATGGGTTTATTCGTTGGTGGTATAATGGGTTTAGGCGTTGGTGGTTTAATGGGTTTAGGCGTTGGTGGTATAGTGGGTTTAGGCGTTGGTGGTATAGTGGGTTTAGGCGTTGGTGGTATAATGGGTTTAGGCGTTGGTGGTATAATGGGTTTAGGCGTTGGTGGTATAATGGGTTTATTCATTGGTGGTATAATGGGTTTAGGCGTTGGTGGTATAATGGGTTTAGGCGTTGGTGGTATAATGGGTTTAGGCGTTGGTGGTATAATGGGTTTATTCATTGGTGGTATAATGAGTTTAGGCGTTGGTGGTATAATGGGTTTAGGCGTTGGTGGTATAATGGGTTTATTCATTGGTGGTATAATGGGTTTAGGCGTTGGTGGTATAATGGGTTTAGGCGTTGGTGGTATAATGGGTTTAGGCGTTGGTGGTATAATGGGTTTAGGCGTTGGTGGTATAGTGGGTTTAGGTGTGGGTGGTATAGTGGGTTTAGGTGTGGGTGGTATAGTGGGTTTGGGTGTGGGTGGCTCTGTTGGTGGTTTTATAGTCGTTTGGAGTGTGGGTGGCTCTGTTGGTCGTTTAGTAGTCGTTTGGAGTGTGGGTGGCTCTGTTGGTGGTTTAGTAGTCATTTGGAGTGTCGGTGGCTCTGTTGGTGGTTTAGTAGTCGTTTGGAGTGTTGGTGGTTTAGTAACTGGGCGGTCCTCGGAAAATTTACTTTCTACGGAGTTAACTTGTTCCGATTTTGAACGCACTTTGGTCGAAATAACCCTAGAAAATGAACCTTTTCAAGCCTATCTTATAAAAAATACAGTTTTCGTTTGAAATACAGGGATTTTTTTAGCAAATGGCGGCATTTTTGAAGACGAATGGGCTAAGGGGAGGGAGTTTGAACTACTATAACTTTCACCACGGTTCACCTTAAGTTACTTATGTGATAATAGGCAACAAGAGAGTCTCTCTGTAAAATGCATGGGCGCTGTGAAAATACATGAAGCTGTATTTGGTTTATCATCCCCTCACTTTCCTCTCCCCTTGCCGGCTGCCCGCTCTGGCCACGTTAGGACGCCATGTTGACATCCCCTGAAAACCGGTTTTCGCCCCCTATTTCTTCTCCCTTTTTACTCTCGCGGAAACACCCTATATAAGGCGATTGATTCACGTTGGGAGGCTAGACGTATCTCGTAACCCTACCCGATCACCGAGTACTTCATAATCTTAACGATGGGAGTAAATCCCAAAAAATGCTTTCTGCGTACACGTATGCTCTGATTTGCCAATTGCGAACGCTGTGACAGACATACAGACACGTCCAGTGTAATACCTCTCCGCGACGTCATCGTCACTCAAGAAGTAGATCAGTCATACAACAATACGGAAAGTACCCCAGCTTCTGATGAATTAGTATTTGTTGACACTGGTACACTAACCCCAGTTAATACTTTTCAATGCAAGGAGACTCAAACCAGTTTAGAAATATCCAGTGGCGTCGCTAGGCCTTTTTCAAACTTAGCCCCCCCCCCAAAAAAAATAATCCGTAAACCCTACCAAAAATTGCTGTTAGCAACCCAAAATTCTGTAGCAATATATAAAATATTTTCAATATCAAACAGAAAAATTTTGAAGAAAAAAACAGATAGAGACAAGTAAAATGTTTCACGTTCTTGCGATGGGAGTCCCAAACGTGTGTACTAAAAGCTAACTAAAACTAAAAATCAACCTAAGACGAGTGAAAATCCTTCATAATCGGTTCCGTAGTCTTTATCAATAAAAGGTTGTATATCTTTAAAATACGAATAATTTCACGTTGACATAAATTTACGAATAGTTTTGAAGGTCTACACATTTTCCAATGAACCCATTATGCAATTTTTAGCCACATCGTAGGATACGATAGGCTCTTAGTTTGACCCGAGCCGTAGTAGCTGTAGTAGTAGTGGGCGGGGTTGTCGCTTTCGTTATCGTCAGATTTTAGCTTAAATGGAACTCGATAGTACCTCAACCCACCAATAGGGGAAGCTGAGCCCAGTTAGAGATTTTTTAATAATTAAACATTTTTCACACCGCACCCGGGAATTGAACCCGGCTGGCTGGCGCAGCAGTAAGATACGCTAACACTTCTGATTTTTTTTAGGGTCTTTGAATTTTTTTCGTTTTATGTGCTAATTAAATAGTTAACGATGTGGCTACTATAGATACTTTACAGGCTTGGAGGATTCCTACCATTAACACAAGGAGACCAAGCGACTTAGGGTGTAAAATCGTCTGCTATTTTACACTCTAAGTTGCCAGGTCTCCTTGTGCAAATGGTATGAATCGTCCACGCCTGTAAACTATGTATTAAGTCCCAGCCCCTGGGCCATCTTGTTTATATTAAGTTCTTATAATAACTTTAAAATAGTTTGCCAAGATTTAGCCCCCCAAATTTTAAACCCTAGCGACGCTACTGGAAATATCTGATGTAGGCCTAGCATGTCAGTTTGGAAGAATCGAAGTTGATGATTGCTAATGCTCACAGCATGAAGCTACAATGGTAGAAATTTAAAGTCAAGTGGTTCTAGCTGACTTTGATGAAATAATTAACCAAGAAACCCAAACTTTATTTTGAATGTTTAAAAGATTTGAGCTATAATCTGTCTATAGACCATTAAATATCAAATTTCATTTAAAGAAAAAAGAAATTATCTGAAAAAATTTAGTGAGCAGATAAACACTTACTTATCAAAAATTACAAGCTAAAATGAAGAGTACACAAGATTTTCAAGTTTTTATTTGACATTTACTTTGGAATCCCATACAAATTTTGTTTTCATGAAACTATCAATAAATTTTACCCCATGTAGTAATTTGAAACTGCTAACTGCTGCTATATTTGTATTACAAATAAATTATGATATTTGAGACTAGGCCACTAGCTAGTTTTACAACGGACGGAGTTGACACTCGTGCAGGTGTCTTGACACACCAGTCAGATGACTAGACTATAGATACCATCATAAGTTTATTATGCTAGAAACTTACTAGGAGCTAGTTCGAGAACGACGCGAGAAATGACTACACTCGGTTAATTTTGCAGTCCATCTTACTATTTAGTCTGTACTAAGAATTTGACAGCGCCTCACCAGGCGTCGCTTTACGAGAATCTATGACGTTTCATCTACGTCTCTTCATGACAAGCTCTCAGTAAACAGTGACAAACTTATGGAAAATATTTTAATAACATATGTATCAGTTGCTATTTTGGCAATATGAAAATTTAAAATGTCTTTTAGAGAGAATTATCTGACTGACTAGTGAAGTAGGAGATCAGGAATCTTCTTTTAATTCGTTCATTCTTATTTGCACTCTCATTTCAGCATTTTCTCTTAATAGTGTCTCGTATATTGTGTCTCTTTCTTTAGTCTGAAAAAAGATAAATGTTTAAGTCAGTATAATATTAATTATGACTTAAATTAGAAAGTTTGCACAGATGGCCTAATGGAGCAACGTATCAAATTAATAAAATTATTTTCATCTAATAGCGTTTTTCTTTGAGGTGATCCGAGCGCTCCGAAAATAAAATCGTCTTTCATTAGTAAAAAACGAGCTGCTGGGTCTTACATTGACCCAGTCGCAACCTCCCGGTTTGCTCCCGGATTGATCCCAACCGCTCCGACTCTAGAGACGGAGCGACCAAAATGGCGCGCCTGATGACGTCACAAAACCGCTCAGAAAAAAATTTTATCTTTCATTGGGAGCAACTACATTCGGTCCTCCGAGCTAGAGCGATGACGTAACTCAAAATATGGAGCGATCTCGGAGCGCTCTCAGGCGACCACAAAGGAAAACGCTTTAAGAGTAGCTTAAAGCAAGTCTGGCCTGTGGTTTATTTTAAACAAATGACACTAGTTGCTCCCTTAATCGAGGGGTGGAGATTAGCAAGGCTAGCTCTAACTCCAACCTCATAGACATGTTCTGATTGGTTCCAGCCTTTGGAAAGGTAAAATTGGTGTATAGAGAGCACGGCAATTCCTTTAAACGGCGCCTCCGGACTAAGAGAGCATCTAGTGGCAAACTAAATCACAACTCGACATTGGGCGATTGGACATGTTTACAAAACTCGACCAAAGCCAGAAACCAATCAGAATTCATCCACAGGGGCGAAACTAAAACAGTAAAACTAGCCTTTGCAAAGTTTAGCGGACCAGTCAACTTCCCCCTAGACTAAGGGAGCATCTAGTGGCAAATTAACCACAGCCATGAAGTTATGTTTGCATTTACAGCATTGGGCGATTGGATGTGTTAGCAAAACTCGACCAAAATCCTGGAACCCTATTGGGAAAATGATTTAATAAATACCTTTATCAATTCCGGTTCATGATGTAAAAGCCTTCCAAGAAGTTCTTGATTTTCATTTTCCAGCTCCACATTTTTTTCTTTCAGGGCTTTAATGGCGTCTTCAGGATCCACCATTGAAAATTTTTCAAGAGATTCAATCTTAACGAAAAATATTGCACATTGCAGTTAAAGACTATGAATTCCAGGGGGATGCTAAATTTCACCCAAGGCGCAAGCGTGGCGCTAATGAGTTTGTAATTTGAACATGTGATAAAACCAAAACACTATCTACATGTTTGTGTATATGCTAAAATAAAATGTAGAACCCACTTAGCTTATGGAAAATAAAATCAAAAAAGACGAAACCTGGAACAAATCAGGAAAAAAAATCTGTATTTTTGTAGGATGATAATGTAGAACTAGTTAAACAATATCCCGAAACTCCGCATCTTTCTGAGCGCTGCTTGCACTTTTACGCCCCCTCCCCCTAAATGTTGGGAAAACCCACTTAATGCTGTAATTCCGGAATAAGATGAGATATAGAGTCAATAAGCATTCCAATCAAATCCTATAATAAGCTATATTTTATTGCATTACGTGAAATCTGTAGCTAGATAACGGAAATGTTTTGGTAGGTTATATTAATGATTTTGATGACATTTTATCAATGTAAATTGATTCAGCTTCTTTATATTTTTTTCATAGTTCAATCCTATTTCCTTGGGCTAGTACTTGGTCATTTAAGCCTTTCTGAACACTAAACTGTAAAATGGAGTCTGGTGTTGGACCACCTTGTCTTCTTAAAGGGGCTGGCCGGAGCTGTAGGGGTGAAGGGGGGGGGGTAAAACTGTTGGATAGCATATTGCTTACCCGCCCACCGCGACGGTGGCGCCATTCCTTATGGCCAAAGAGCTGGGTGTTTTTCCCCTGAACTATGGGCGGTCTCCCCCCCAACAGCGCCGGTGAGCCCCTTTAAGATGGAACATCTGGTACATGGTGGATTGGTAACTTTGAAGCCCTATCTAACATTTTTGGATGCTCACTCCAGATGTTCAGTCTTAACCCTATATCAAAGCACATGATAACATGATACTGCGGCCCCTTTTGAAAAACGTACGTCTATTGAATATACGTGTTTTGTCGTTTTGTGCCCCTGTAGAAACTAGAAACCTAGTAAATTGGTTGCAACACAAGAATGCCGCATTAACATTTTACATTCTTTGTACACTATGCGTATACCAATAGACTTTTACAAAAAAAAAAACCATATGTTGCCGAGAAAAAAGCAAAGACGAAAAACTCTGAGAAAGGAGTTTAAAAAAAGGCTTGTATGGCACCTTCAGAAAAGTGTACAGTGATAAAAAAAAGTTACCTTAATTTTTAACTGAGCTATTTCCATCCTTAAACGTTCTTCTTTCTCCGCTTGCTCTTTTGTTACTGTGAATACCCGATGATATTTATTCTTCTATGTTAAAATATTTTCAATCACATTTCATTATATGGCGATATATTACGTATGAATTTTCTTTTGAAAATAGGGAGTGGGCCAAGAGATGAAAATCGGACCACTCTGGCCTCTCCCAATAAAGGACTTTTCGGACGATACAACTTTTGACTCAACTAGATGGGTCAAGAAGTTAGATCAGGAAAAATTGGTCTGTGATCAAGTTTTAATTTGGGTGATTCAACTTGTCCAGCTTCAGTTCACACATCCCAACCTACTTTACTCAACTCAAGCTTGTTGACTCAAAAAGTTGTTTTGTCTCTAAAGGCCTAGTTTTTAAGTTCAAGGAGTGGGGATTACTGGTCCTTGGGACCAGTTTATTATTAATTTCAAATCTAAAGAAAAACTAATGTGGGACCAGTCCAAGCATGGATTAAATATACCTTACAGGGATAGTCATGCATCTTGGGTAAAATATTGGCCGTGTCTATTTCGGCCTGTTTTTGGGGCGGAAATAGTCCATGGGCTATTTGGGCCTGTTTTTCGGGCCCATGGACTATTTCCGCCCCAAAAACAGGCCGAAATAGACACTACGTAAATGGTTCCAGGCGCCCCTGTCGGTCATTATTGTCAAAGACCGGAAGTTTCAAAGATACTGATGCACGGGGTTAAAAGGGAGCTGAGTTTCGTCTGCTATTTGTGTGAACATTGTAGGAGGTCCATAGGCCCGTGGATTAAATATTTCGGAGCTCGAAACTAAGTTGTAAAACTTCAATTATTTTGTAATTTAAAATTCTTTGCAACAAGTCTGAGAACGCCCGATTTAACGGTTTTATCATTTCACGCGGTCGACGCGAGATGGCGTTATATCAAGAAACTACTTCCGGATGAATCAGTAAATTTGGGGAACGGCGAAAATATCTGGCTGCCTTGTTTGAAACAAACGTGTTCAACTCGCGATTTACTAAAATGTAGGGGGAGATAACTATCCCTGTAAGGTATATTTAATCCATGGTCCAAGGGACCACTTTATTATTTTGGACGATATGGGGGTCACTGGTCCAAAGGACTGGTTCAAAAAATATCCCCATTTCCCACTGCTCCCAACTAGTTTACTCAACTCAAGTTGACTCACTTAAAGGAGTCAAAAAGTTGTATCATCTGTAAAGGCCTTTAAGACTCCCAAACTTAATTCACTTACTAATTCTTCTAACTCCTTTTCAAGACCAGAGATTTTTTCCTCGTACATCTTGGTAACTACGTAAGTTTTGTATTGTCGCGGAGGCATGGAATGTGGCGTTGGAATTTGTTGCTTTAAACTTTTGATTAGTTTCTCTTTTTCTTCAAGCGCGTCTAAAACTCTACGGTTTTGTTCCGTTAATGTTCTGTTCCGCTTGGATAATTGGTCAATTTCACGTTGACACTAGATAAATTAATTGACAACTTCTTTACCTGTTTTGTCTTAAAGCAAAGCGCGGGTCACGTGGTTCCCCTACAAGCTGACTTTCCTTACGAACTCTAGTTTTGGCTTGGCGAAGGCAGGAGGCATTTGTGGGCGGGATTTTTAGTTCACTTATAAATCCCGCCCACTAGCCTTCGCCAAGCTAAATTCGGAGTTCAAGAGCAAAGTCAACTTGTAGGGAAACCACGTGACCCGCGCTTTGCTAGGACGTTGTTATCAAATAAACACATACCTTTTTAACTTCATGTTGAAGTTTCATATTTTCCGAGGCAATTTTATTAGTTTTGACATCAAGCAATCTATGTATGCTGGCACTACTTGCACATTTATTGGTTGCGGAATTGTCGCTTTTATCAACATTGTTATCAAGTATGTACATCACTCTGTGATTGATCCAGTATTTTTACTTCCTGTATAAACAAATGTTTCAAATTTAAATCAGGCTGATATGCTAAATGAATAAGTTTATAAGATATGTTCCATAAGTATGACACTTCCTATACTTCGTAATTAATGCTAGAGACTGACTGAGAGCTGCTGGTTCGAAAACGACAAGCGAGAATTGACTACACTCGGTTAATATTGCAGTCCATTTTCCTATTTAGTCTGTACTAAGCCTTTGACAGCGTCTCACCAGAGTCTATGACGTTTCACCTACGTCACTTCATGACAAACTCTCAGTAACCAGTGACAAATTTATGGAACATATCTTATAAACTAATGGTTTTATGGATTAACCCTTTAAATTTAAGTAATAAACTAAAGGACAAGGCTATTTAAAGTTAAAGGAACTGTAAACAGGGCATCCGTGGGTGCACGGGTAAAAATTATTTGAAATACGTCAGAAGCACGTGACCGAGGAGAGGCGTGGTTCAAAGAAGCTTAGTTCGTTTTATTTCGAAAACTACCACTTCATGGAATTGGCGCTACAATCTTGCGAAAAACAAGGACTAGATGTCCAGTTCCACTCCATGAGGAGTCTTTAGCGTTTTTCTTTGACGTGATCCGAGGGCTCCCGGAACGCTCCGAAAAAAAATCGTCTTTCATAGGTTATAAACGAGCTGCTCCGAGACGGAGGCGCGTCTTACAATGACGCAGTCGCTCCCTCCCGGTTTGCTCCCGGATTGATCCCAACCGCTCCGACTCTAGAGACGGAGCGACCAAAATGGAGCGCTTGATGACGTCACAAAACTGCTCTGAAAAAACTTTTGTCTTTCATTGGGAGCAACTACATTCGGTCCTCCGAGCTAGAGCGATGACGTACCACGAAAATATGGAACGCTCTCGGGCGACCACAAAGGAAAACGCTATTTGTATCTTGGCATCACGTGATGTCTGTGACGTATTTCAAATAATTTTTACCCACCCGCCGATGCCTTCTTTGCAGTTCCTTTAAGGGGTCATCCATAAAAAACTCTAATCAGAGCTTGAAAACTGTGGCCCTTGGATCAAAATGTTACACAAAATTTTCAACTCAAAATCGCCCATAGAACCCACTATACTTCGTCTTATCACCCCCCTTTTTTAACATCCCATATTTTTTAAGACGTGGACATCCGGTCCAATCTAGACTTGACAAGCAATAATCACATTAATGTTATTATTTTACTTTGATATTTGATTGTTCTCCATTTGAGAACTGTTCAATTATGGCTTCTTTGTTCTTCAAATCTGATTTCAGAACATTTTTTAAGCCTTCCAAGGTAGATATCTGCACCTTGTAACGAGGAACATCAATTTTCACTTGCTCCAATTCAACCTTCAGCTCAAAATTTTCCTCCGACAGTTTCAAAACCTGACAAAATCGAAATCAAAAATATGTTTTTCATTTCTGAAATTAACAGTTATGCAAAACCTTTACATGTTTTTGAAGATTATTTATTTTCACAGAGGAGCTGACTGAAGGGTCATCGTTGAAAATATCTCTAGTGGCTCGGGCCATAGTCTACAAAAAAAAGGTTATATTTTAACATGAATTTAATAGTTAAAAGCAATAATTGGTTGTGGTTCAATTTAAAGGAAAAGTGCAGGTAACATAACATTATACCTTAAAAAAACGGTATTTTTCTAAATATAAAAGGAAAATTAAATAAAAAATAAACGATCTCTTATTACAATATGATAATTAGCATTTAATTAGCCTTAAAAACGAGGGCTACCGAACCGCCATCGGTTTAGTGGCGTCTGCTAGCACGAACCTCTTACCCCTTCCTATCTCAATCTGTGAGATTTCAACCAATCCCGTAGGGGTAAGAGGTTCGGTTTAGCAGACGCCACTAAACCGATGGCGGATGGCGCAGTAGTCGTAGTTTTTAAGGCGACTAATTAAATGCTAATTATCATATTGTAATAAGAGATCATTTATTTATTTTAACATTTTTCCTTTTATATTTAGAAAAAGGCCATTCTTTGAAGGTATAATGTTATGTTACCTGAACTTTTCCTTTAACTGATCAACTAATTTCATCGTTCATACCTCTCTGGATACTGTATATTTCGCCAACTGCTTTTCTAGTTGATAAATTTTATCCACCAAAATTTGGTTTTTTGTTTTCAATTCATCCGGTTTTCTTCCGGTGGTCTTAATAAAATAGTTAACTCATATTTGAAGTTGCAAAGATAGGGCTCGCTAATTTCTAAATTTAGCTTCATAACTTGGATTTTACCTCTTCTTCAAGTTGCTGTAATTTTTTCTTTAGTTCTTCAACTTGTGCCAATTCTGGTGGATGTGATTTAACCAACAATGCTTTTACTCTATTCTCCAGAAGGGTTTTTTCCTTATTCAATTTTATCAACTATGAAACAGAAACATATAGTTGTTTATGGGCATGCCACAATTATGGATAGTTTTTACTAAAGACGCTAGAGCACTGTCAACCAATTTAGTCCAGTCCCCCTATTCAAACTAAACTGCTAACCTATTGATACCTAAATGGGTTGGCAACACTGCCGACCGGCAAAACAACTATTCTTAGCTTAAAGCATGGTTTTCACTTGGCGTAAATCACGACTTTTCGCCCGACGTCAAGCGATAACCGAAAAAAAACCTAGTTACGCTGGACAGAAATTACGTTTAGTGTGGCGATATTAGCTTTCTATTTTTTCGGCCGCGTTCAACGTTAACGCTCTGCGCGAGCCAATCAGCAATAAGCTAGAGTCGTGACGTTATTTTCGACCACGCGTGTTCGGAAGAGGCCGTCTGCGGTCCGCCATGTTTTTATTTATTTCGTTCCTAATCGAGTTAGTAACTAGTACAAATCCCGGAGAATGCCGAAGTTCAATGCTTAAAGGTTTATTGAAGAGGTTAGAAACAATACAAATCTGTATGATGTTAGAATTAAAGATTGCAAAAAAAAAAAAAAAACAATAGATGGGCCGCAATTAGTGCAGTGTTCAGTTTATCTGTTAAGCCTTGGTTCCATTATTTGCATGAACTACGCTAAGTGAAAACGCTATAACAAAAAAACAAATCTGACGTTTGACGTCCAGCTGCAAAGTAGTTTTTTACGGTCAAGTGAAAACCATGCTTAAACCAAAGCGTGGGTCCTATTATCAAGAAGGCAGGGCGTAACGCGATTGGTCGGAGGTCCTTAATTTCCAATTATTCAGAAAATCTGAACCTAATTTTAATTTTGAAATCATTCGGAGATATTTCCTGGATGTTTCACTGCGTGCGCAGACTGATCTTATATAATATGTAGAAGAATCGATAAAAAAATCACTTGATTTCCCACTTCACCCTCCCTTTAAGAAGTATAAGCAAGGAAGATGGAGATAGGGAAGTTTCGTGTAACGCTATAACTCCGATCGCCCAAAAATCCCGTTTACGTCTTGGATGTGCAATTGTGCATGTGCGCACGCGCCGCACTTTTCTCGCGCATCGTGCTGAGGATAGGCGGCGCTACCGGTTTCCTGCGCAGTTCAAACTAACGCCGAATATAAGTCATGTGACCTGCTACATTTCGTGAAGAGAGATTCCTATACTGACCAAACTTCCCTATCTCCATCTTCCTTGGTATAAGTTCAATATATACACGTTTGAACACAAGTTATCTTACACATTAGAGAAGGAATATGTATCTATACCGTGCATTTAGTTTAGCTCCAGATTAATACGCCCTCTAGTGCACATTTTTCGACTAAAAAATAAGACTGGCCATACAGAAGAATACGGTACCGTTCTTCAATAACACGTGAAACTTTAACACAACAAAAGCCGCTACCATAGCAACCAAATTGATTTTTGGGATATGGTATTCACTCAACCATTTAAAGCAAGTCTCGGCTGTGGATTAATTTAAATCAATACCACTAGATGATCCCATAGTCGAGGGGTGGAGTTGACAGGCCCACTAACCATGGACAAAGCAAATTAAACAATACTGAAGGACGGATGGCAGTCCATAGAGCTCCATACTAAGCAACTAAACAACCAATGTTAAGCTTACTTTCCCTTTTCAGCCCCAAAATGGACGGGGGATTATTAAAAATACTGAGTCAAATCCCGGAAAAAGGTAGCGCCATCTATACAATATAAGATGTTAGCTCCTTCCCTCTTTAAAACGTTCATTCCCCCATCCGGTTTGCTACTATCTGCCGCTAGAAGGCGATTAACAAGTATTTTTCAACTTTCTCCCTCTGCCATTGGTCCTTCAGTATTGCTTTGTCCATGCACTAACCTTAGTTAAAGCAAAGCGCGGGTCCAGTGGATCCCCTACAAGTTGACTTTCCGCACAAGCTCCAGTATTGGCTTGGCGAAGGCAGGAGGCATTTGTGGGCGGGATTTATAAGTGCACTTATAAATCCCGCCCACTAGCCTTCGCCAAGCTAAACCCGGAGTTCAGGAGGAAAGTGAACTTGTAGGGGATCCACTGGACCCGCGCTTTGCTTTAAGCACCCCATTCGCGCTCAATTTTCAAATTCTTGAAGCTAGTATTAGTGGGGTTTAGTTATGATCAAGAAGTGATATCTAGTTTATTAGGGAGAAGGTATAAATTCCCCACATTTCCAGCTTTATCTCCGGTCCAAACGTAGGTCCGGAGTTAATCCCCGCCTCTAAATTACAACCAGTATCTCATTGGTTCTTGAAAACTCACGTCAGCGCGACGCGAATGACGAAAATTACGTATTTTCCGACTGAGGAGAGGCCTCCTTTCACGTCCCCCTTGTATTTTGAAAGGGGGACTGGGACTATGGCGCGCGAATACTTAGGCAATTTGTACCTTCTCCCTAATAAACTAGATATCACTTCTTGTTATGATCTTGAAGGTAAGATGGTGCTTAATTTCATCAGGGGCGTAAGCCTAAATTTTTGAAAAACGCCATAGTTCGCGATTGGTGGCTTGGTATTATATACTTCTAATAAAGTTAATTGGTCATAGTAACTGAGAACATAAAACAAAAATAACCTCTCTTGAAGTATAATTAAACCACATTGTATTCAACGTTATTAGAAATAATACGGAAAATTTTAGCGACAAAATACTCAATGCGAGCTTCTCTAACCGCTTGAAATCACCATTAATGAAACAAAGGTTAGTTTCTTTACCTGATCTCGCAGTGTTTTGTTCGACTTGTCAAGTGATTCCACTTCATGTTCTTTCTCTTTCAGCTTACTCTTTAAACGCTGCCACTTTTTACTCTCTTCCCAACGAATAAGTTCTTCCTTTGACTGCAAAACAAGAATGATGGATTTGCTACACTGCATGCTTATTTGAATTTATGGGAAGACACTGTTGATGGGGTACAGAGGTACTGTAATAGTTATGCATTACAGTACTTATGCATGGGGTGGAAAACCGTGGACTGGCCCACTTCAAACCTTGTGTAAGTCTCCAACAAGAATGATGGATTTACTACACGTACTGCATATTTGGACTCATAATAGGACATCGTTGTTGGGGTACAGAGGCAACTGTACTATAATAGTTAGGCATTACAGTTCTTAACGCATGCAGTGGAACTGACCCACATCAAATCCTGCAAGCATTAAGAATATACTAATTACTTTTTGCGCTTTCTCATCCTCAACATAAGGCTTTTCCGGTGGTTCATGACGGCGTATTAGTTCCTCTAAAAATCGAATCTGTTCCTTCAGCTCCGAAACTTCTTCAACACCATTTTCTTCAACCGGAGCCTGAACCACGCATTTAACGTCAGTCATATTACACAATTTACACCTCTAATGGGCAGTGCACTCCTGATGCCAACTGATTTCTAAGAACATGCAGTTTTGACGTACATTTGAAGTGGGTGGTCGAGCTCTTTCCAGTCGCCTTTTCATATCTTCATTTTCTTTAAGGGTTTTCTCCAAAAAGTCGTCATTTTGGTCTAAAAGAAACACAATTTGCATTTCTTTATATGTCATGCACTGACACATTTTGAAGAAAATACTGGCTCCTGTGCCGCTCCAACCATAGCCCACTTGATCACGCACGCTGGCTGCACGCGCTCTAGAAGCCCGTCCAAACGATTTTTTTTACATGTTAACTCGCGAATGCGGCGCCTCACATAGGTTCGGTCTAAACTTTCAAACCCGTCTGGTTTTAACATGGGCGTCTATGGGAGGGGACCAGTTTTATCAACGTTTTTGGCCCAAATAGTGCATCCACTGGTTCAAATATCTTGAATTTTTAATGAGACGTGTATTGAAAGGTTTGATATTATCCTGTAAGATTTGAAGTCTTCAGCTATAATAGTTTTTTTTATAAAAAATAAAAATCATCACATAGTAGAGAAATTGAAAGAGTTAAAACAAATCCTTAATCCTTCAATTTCTCTACTAGGTATGTGATGATTTTTATTTTCTATAAAAAAAAACTATTATAGCTGAAGACTTTAAATTTTACAGGATAATATCAAGAAGTTATATCTAGTATCTCAGAGAAAAGGTATAAATTCGTCAGATATCCAGCTTTATCTCCAGTCCAAACGTAGGTCCGGAGTCAATCCCCGTCTCTAAATTACAACCAGCATCTCATTGGTTCTTGAAAACTCACGTCAGCGCGACGACGCGAGTGACGAAAATTACAGTCATATTTTCCGACTGACGAGAGCGAAATAGCCCGGCGCCTCCTTTTACGTCCCCCCTTGTATTTTGAAAGGGGGACTGGGACTATGGCGCGCGAATACAAAGGCATCTTATACCTTCTCTCTGAGATACTGATATAACTTCTTGATAATATCAAACCTTTCAATACACGTCTCATTAAAAATTCAAGAGATTTGAACCAGTAGATGCACTATTTGGGCCAAAAACGTTGATAAAACTGGTCCCCTCCCATAGACGCCCATGTTAAAACCAGACGGGTTTGAATTTTAGACCGAACCTATGTTATTCTCATTCTTAGGGTCGATTGAGCGGGCTTCTATAGCGCGTGCAGCCAGCGTGATCAAGTGGGCTATGCTCCAACACGCCGGCTAATCTTTTCTAAACCAAAAATTGAAATTTATCTTGCCACAGGGTTCGTACAAAATTTTTGGAATGAAATTCCCTGACTTTCCCAGGTTTTCCCTTCCTAAATTCCACAAATTTCCCTGACCATTTGCAATAACGTACGTAGCTAACATGTATGAAAACCAATCTAAATTCACTAGAGTCATTTTTGCACGAGTTATTGTTATAAAAATAAGCCAAATAAATCGTTTAAATTTAACTTAAAGTGTTAGTGACGTGATTTAAAAATTATCTCAAATCTAAAGAAAACCTTACTTTTTTGAGAGTTTAAACTCTTCTGATTCCAAAAATATGCTTGATTAATATTTAAATATGAAGGAAAACACAGAAAAAACACTTTGAAAACTTGAAATTTGGGGGGCAAAAAGCAAATTTGCGGAGAAGATTTTTGGCGGGATTTCTCCTCGCTACGTCACTCACGGCATCTCGCGGAAAAGCCAAGCGCGCGCGCCCGAGACTCCCGAGCTCCGACGCCAAGGGCTGTTTTTATCAGCTGAGCTGATTAATTTGCTACTTGTTAGTGGCGGTATTTCTCACAAAAGTTTAGTATATTAGGTGCGTTTGTTTAGAGATTTTGACCAAGTTTTAGGGCCCTTGTATTTATTAGAATGGAGAAATCAGTGAAATATCGGTGTGTCGCTCCAAATTGTGGAAATAATAGCAATACCAACCGAGAAGGCCAAAGGCTTACGTTTCATTCTTTTCCAAGTGATATTGAACTAAGAAATAAATGGTTGGCAAGCATGAAAAAACCTAGTTTTAAGCCTGCAAAAACAAGCAAAATATGTTCTCTACATTTTGAGTCCGAGTGTTTTGTACGAAACCGAGATGCTGCATTTAGTTTGAGTGCTAGCTCAGTTCCTGGATTTCGTAATTTATTGCCAAATGTGGTACCCACTATTTTTGATTTTATAAACGAGCCCTCAACGTCACGAGTTAAGGAAATGGTAAGATGTTCTCATTAGATATATTATAATAAATTATATTCATCATCTAGTATTTTCTTGCCAGGAATTTAGTCTTCTAAGAGTAACAGTAGAAACGCAAACTCCTAAAAATCTTGGTGTTCAGTCAAAAAAAGTTCAAACTGATGAACGACTTTGTAGGATTGTATCTCATAGAGGTGAAAATTTAGGCCCTCGATTGCTATTCTCAACCTATAATGAATTTATACCTGTTTTCAATGAATTTTAAACCTGTAGTAGCCCAAACTGACCCAATAAAGACTAAAGAGGCATCTACGCAAACTGAAGAAGATTTGAATTATCTACATCAATGTCTAAATCGAGACCAAGATGATGATTACGAAGAGGAAGAGGAGGAAATCCCAGATGCTGGAGAATTTATGAGTTCTCAAGATCCCAGCTACACTCCTTCCCAATTATCTGAAGATGAAGTCAATCTGTATGAGTTTATAGTTATTTGAAATGAGTGCCTGGCGAAAAACTTCTTGATGGAATTTTACCATTTGTGTAGTTCACGTCAGTTCAAAGAAGGGGAAGATCTCTTTAAAGAGCGCAAATTTATGGTGTTTGAAAGCGCATTATTACAACTTTTCACGTTTTGCGCAATATGCCTCTCTAAATGTACTACAGTCATGTCTACAAAAGGCTCAATGGTCATAGTACAGGCTACATGTTGCAACAATCACAAAGTGAAATGGCAAAGCCAACCAGAAATATCCCGCAAACCTGCTGGGAATATTCTTACTGCCGCAGCTATTTTATTTTCTGGGATGAACCCAACTAAAGCCATTAGGATGTTGCAAATGATAGGGATTCAAATGTTTGATAAGAGAACTTATTATCGAATTCAAAAAGCCTACCTTTTGCGAGCTATAAATACTGTAAGTGTCCTTTCTTATATAAATGCTAAAAGGATTAAAAATGGTAGAAATTTTCTTGTAGGTCTGGGAGAGCGAACAAAGATGTCTTCTCGAGTCCTTGCAGGGGAAACCTCTTTGCTTGGGTGGGGATGGAAGATGTGACAGTCCCGGATTTTCTGCTAAATATGGCAGCTACTGTTTCTTAGAGAGTTCCATTAAAAAAATAATTCACTTGGTTTTGATTCAGGTAATCAATTGCCACGCCTGTTGGACAACACCTGAAGAATTTTATATATAATGATTCTTGTTTTTTTCCTATAGAGTAGTCAAGTAGCTAACAGTGTAGCGATGGAACTCGAAGGACTAAAAAAGGGGCTAAGTTATTTATATGATAAAGGTATGACTGTGGCGTATTTAGTTACGGATAGACACAAGCAAGTAAGGCGCTATCTCAAGGAAAATTATCCTAGAATAACGCATTTATTTGACTGCTGGCACTTAGTGAAATGTAAGAATTAGTTTAATTCTCAAATCTTCAATCGAGTAAGTGAAAACTTTCTTTTAGCCCTGAAATCTAAGATTGCTCAAGCTTGCGGGACCAAAAAATACATGCGAGATGTTAAGTCTTGGAGTAGAAGTATACAAAATCATATGTATTGGTTGGCCAATTCCAGTGGTGGAGATGGTGAACTCATGAAATCTAAATGGTTATCTGTGTTACGTCATGTCACTAACCAACATAAGGATCATGGAATGCCATACAATGAGTGCGCCCACGGAGAGTTAGACGAGGAAAGACCCAAATATTGGTTGGAATTAGGTTTGTTATTTCGATGAAACACAACAAGGCTGCGTTTATGCAGTGCGTGGCATATTTACTAAGAACTATTTCTAAGATCTTTGAAGATAACTATAGTTTTAGTGTTACTTACGCCCGTTACATTTGAAAACCGCTTAGCTAATAATCAGTATTTTCCAGGGAAAAAACCTTTCCTTATTTTGCAAAAAATTGTGAAGTCTCTGCAGGAAGATGTAAAACAAATGTCATCAGTTTGCCAGACATCATCTGTTGAAGCCTATCACGCTGTAGTGATTCATTTTGCTCCTAAGCATACGCATTATTCGTTTCATGGAATGGAAGCGCGGTAAATAATGAAAGCTACTAGGTTTTAGTAAGAGCTCAATTGAAAAGGTTTTTTTCAGGTTAATTTTGGCGGCCCTTCATTATAATGAAAATTCTTCGAAGCTACAAGCCACTACTAAAGACGGTATTCGTAGGTGGAATATTTATTTTCCCAAGGCGAAAGCCGGTGAATTTTCAGTTAGGCCTATTATGGCTGCATCAACTTACAGTAAGCTAAGCTTGTGGCTGCTTAGTAGTTTAATGCATTAACGTAAGAATTTTTAGATTATGTAGAAAGATTAATGGCTCAAGTGATTGAGTATAGCGGAGCCGAAACCTATGCTACAGGAACGGATCGGACTGCGAACGTGTTAGGCCCACAACCACAAACCTTGTGCCACAAACATGAACATCCCGATAAAGATTTTGCTATCGAATCTTACAGTAAACGACGGCGTTTTGAGGAAGAAAAATAGTTGTTTGTTTATGACCATGACAAAAATAAAAAATTTTTAAACAAAAGTCAATTTATTTATTTCACATTTGAGGTCTAGGACTACTTAGTTTAAAAAGGCTACTTCATAGCCTACCGTGTGTGAAATTATCAAGAAAAAAAAAGACAACTGATAAGTACAAAAGATAAAACCCCCGCGTCCAACTGACACAGCAGTGATCCTAGAAATCACTAGCGGGAACTAACTTGTTCACTTTGTGACAGATGTCCAAAGACGTAACTGCCAACCTGGTGTTGGTGGAGCGATTGTGTGCCAAACAATATAGTAGGGCGCCATATTACCGACGTAAAGTCAATATTTAGCAGTGTCAAAGAATTATAATAGGAGTTTAGTTTACACAGTTGGAAGATTTTGTAGTGTGGTTGTCAAAAGCTACTCTGTCATCAATAAAAACTCCAAGGATCCGTATACAGCGAGTGGAATGAAGCTAGACACCATTAATTGTGTATGGGGAATACGAATTTCCCTAGATACAACATTTCACACTTCAAATTATCCATCCCCATATCCAAGTCATGTTGCACTAAAATGTTTTTCCATTAGACGTTTAGCAATTATTTCGCAAGTTCGACTTAACACGAGGATAATTGAGGTTTTTAAATTAGTTCTTATTGCAATCGTACAAATCCACAATAAACATCGGATGGAAATGTTTCCCGAATTTTTAATAAGACGCAACTAGGAATTGGGTAACGTAAACCACTTGGTAAGAATTGGTGAGTCCATCGTATAAATCTTCTATAGGCAATATACCTATATTTCCTGCAATGAAACAACTAGGTGTAAATTCTTCTGAACTAAATACTGAAGGCAATGATAAAACGTGGCAATTGTATTCTAATTTTTGCACATACTCATTTAGTCTTACTGTAAGGTAATCGAAATTAAAATCTGACCTGTGAATTTCTCCTTGTCGAGGTTCAGTGATTCTTCCAGGCCTCCGGTTACAAAATTCCAAATACCACTGCCTAAGTTCTTCCACATCGAGACATCGTCTCTCAAATAAACGGTGCTGTGTAATACAGCTACCCTCTTCCAACACACTGTCCACTTGCTCATATTCCCTGCAGCAAGTGCATTCTTCTACAGTAGTCATTACTTGGCAAAAGCCACAAATACACCTACAAAAAATACATAGTTTTCAGGCTATGAGGATTAATACTAATTACATAAATAGTCCGATCTCCTTGTGTAAAAGGTATGAATCATTCTAGCCTGAATCACTTTTCACCTATCCTCGTAATTATGAAAATCAAGTAGTAATCGTACGTACCAGTCATTATTAAAAAGTCTCTCATTTCTCTCGGTATTTACTGCTGCAGCAAGCTGCCTTTCCCTTAAAACTTCTTCTGGCATCAAGGGTTCAAATTGGTATGGCTGAATACCAAGGCCCAAGTTTCCAATCCCGAGATCTTCATCTTCCGATAATTCTTCGTCTACTACACTCGAATCAAAGCTTAGATTAAGCCTGTCTTCAGAATAAGAATCTGATGACAATGAATAATATTCATCGTTTTCCGAGTCTGACATTTTAGTTCAAAATTAAAGACTATATCGCTCACCACTGACGGTCACGGTACTAATGCCGCGCGAATCTGAATAAATTAGGCTTAACGCGGCGCGCGCGGAGACACTAACAGGCTTCACGTGAGCGACATCTAGAGAGAAAATTTCTCCTCACTACGTCATCAAACGAAACAAAATTTTAACTAGGCCTTTTCCAAATACTCTACTTTGATTGCAATTTTATAAATTGCTACGAAACCAAATAAAAAAGTAAACATATCATAATAAACTAGATTTTTCAAGGATTTTTTTCGCATTTTAAGTTTGTGGGTGACGAAAATTATGTCACTAACACTTTAAGTAAAGAAATCATAAATAACTGGAGCAAATCTCAGACAACACATTTTCTAGTCACCCTTATACTGTTATCCAGACTTTAAATTTCCCTTCAATATATTTTTCCCTGATATTTCCCTGACGTTTTAGGTCCATTTTCAATTTCCCTGACCTTTAAGGCCCATTTTCAATTTCCCTGACTTTTCCCTGACCTTTAAGGCCCATTTTCAATTTCCCTGACTTTTCCAAGTATTCCAGGTCGTGTACAAACCAATTAGAATTAACCTTTTGCCAGGCTTAGCGGGCAGGTCAACTACACATCAGTCCACACCTCAACACGCTGTTGAACTTCGTCGATTAAAAATATACTAACCCGAGTTCATTCGTAATGCATCCAGTTCAACAGTAAGTTCACTTATCCTTTCATCCCTTGAATTTATCTGCTTTTTCAAATTTTCTCGCACTTTTTCCAAATTGTGGATTTTATCCTGAAGTTATAAGTGATCATTATAGCCACTCCATAAGTTTATGAGATATGTTCCATAAGAATGACACTTCCTATACAGCCCTAATTCAGCTAGTTCTAGAAAGACTTGATAATTGACTGCACGCGGTGTGTTTTGCAGTCCTCCAACCTAATTAGTCGATACTAAGGCCCAGCGGCCGCTTACCAGGAGTTGCTCTATGAGAATCTAGGACGTTTCACCCACGTGACTCCACGACAAGCTCTCAGTAATCAGTGTCAAACTTACGTTACAACGAGTACACTTGTATTTAAATAATTAATTGAAATTTAACCTGATGTTCTTTATATTTTAAATCAGTTGAAGTTTGAGTTTCTTCGTCTTTTGTCTCAATTTTAGCGACAGTTTCCGGCTTGTCAAATTGTACTTGATTGATTGATTGTATTGATCTATCAGGCTGACTTAAAGATTCGTGTGTATCCGCCTGTTTAATTGATGTCCTTCTTATATACTGCATTTCAGATCTCAATTTCCCAATTGCGTTGATTAGTTCCTGGGATATTAAGCAAAATCAAAAGCACTTTTGTATTTATGATTTTGATTTAGTTATGGTATTTTTCATTCTTAATAGGGTAATGATACTTTGAATATAGTCACTCTAATTAATCTTCGTGGGATTGATCATTCTGTGCAATTATGTACACGCAGCTTGAATACTGAATTATGTACACGCAGCTTGAATACTGAATTATGTACACGCAGCTTGAATACTGAATTATGTACACGCAGCTTGAATACTGAATTATGTACACGCAGCTTGAATACTGAATTATGTACACGCAGCTTGAATACTGAATTAAGTTACTGTAATCGCAGCAAATTCTCGGCGGGTACTTGTAGGTACTTTTGGGTACTTGTAGGTACTTTTGGGTGCTTGTAGGTACTTGTGGGTGCCTGTAGGTACTTTTGGGTACTTGTAGGTACTTGTGGGTGCTTGTAGGTACTTTTGGGTACTTGTAGGTACTTGTGGGTGCTTGTAGGTGCTTGTGGGTGCTTGTAGGTACTTGTGGGTGCTTGTAGGTACTACGGGGTGCTTGTAGGTACTTGTGGGTGCTTGTAGGTACTACGGGGTACTTGTAGGTACTTGTGGGTGCTTGTAGGTACTACGGGGTAATTGTAGGTACTTGTGGGTGCTTGTAGGTACTACGGGGTACTTGTAGGTACTTGTGAGTACTTGTTAGTACTTGTGGGTACTTGAGGGTTCTTGTGGGTACTTGTGGGTTCTTGTAGGTACTTGTGGGTTCTTGTAGGTACTTGTGGGTTCTTGTAGGTAATTGTGGGTGCTT
Source organism: Phalangium opilio (assembly GCF_054372755.1). Taxonomy (NCBI): domain Eukaryota; kingdom Metazoa; phylum Arthropoda; class Arachnida; order Opiliones; family Phalangiidae; genus Phalangium; species Phalangium opilio. The sequence continues at coordinate 332,108 of NW_028324161.1, read as the reverse complement.
GTAGGTACTTGTGGGTGCTTGTAGGTACTTGTGGGTACTTGCCCCGGGTGCTTGTAGGTACTTGTGGGTACTTGCCCCGGGTGCTTGTCCCGGGTACTTGTGTGTGCTTGTCCCGGGTACTTGTGGGTGCTTGTAGGTGCTTGTAGGTGCTTGTAAGTTCTTGTAGGTACTTGTGGGTTCTTGTGGGTACTTGTGGGTGCTTGTAGGTGCTTGTGGGTTCTTGTGGGTACTTGTGGGTGCTTAAAGGTGCTTGTGGATACTTGTACGTGCTTGTGGGTGCTTCTAGGTGCTCGTGGGTACTTGTGGGTGCTTGTAGGTGCTTGTGGGTACCTGTAGGTACTTGTGGGTGCTTGTAGGTACTTATGGGCACTTCTGGGTACTTGTGGGTGCTTGTAGGTACTTATGGGTACTTTTAGGTACTTGTAGGTACTTGTGCGTACTTTTAGGTACTTGTAGGTACTTGTGGGTACTTGTAGGTACTTGTGGGTACTTGTGGGTTCTTGTAGGTACTTGTGGGTTCTTGTAGGTACTGGTGGGTGCTTGTAGGTACTTGTGGTTGCTTGTAGGTACTCGTGGGTGCTTGTAGGTACTTGTGGGTGCTTGTGGGTGCTTGTAGGTGCTTGTGGGTACTTGTGGGTACTTGTGGATTCTTGTAGGTACATGTGGGTACTTGTGGATTCTTGTAGGTACATGTGGGTACTTGTGGATTCTTGTAGGTACTTGTAGGTACTTGTGGGTGCTTGTAGGTACTTGTGGGTGCTTGTAGGTACTTGTGGGTGCTTGTAGGTACTTGTGGGTGCTTGTAGGTACTTGTGGGTACTTGTGGGTGCTTTTAGGTACTTGTGGGTGCTTTTAGGTACTTGTGGGTGCTTTTAGGTACTTGTGGGTGCTTTTAGGTACTTGTGGGTGCTTAGAGATTCGTGTGTATCCGCCTGTTTAATTGATGTCCTTCTTATATACTGCATTTCAGATCTCAATTTCCCAATTGCATAGATTAGTTCCTGGGATATTAAGCAAAATCAAAAGCACTTTTGTATTTATGATTTTGATTTAGTTATGGTATTTTTCATTCTTAATAGGGTAATGATACTTTGAATATAGTCACTCTAATTAATCTTCGTGGGATTGATCATTCTGTGGGTGCTTTTAGGTACTTGTGGGTGCTTTTAGGTACTTGTGGGTGCTTTTAGGTACTTGTGGGTGCTTGAAGATACTTGTGGGTACTTGAAGGTACTTGTAGGTACTTGCCCCGGGTACTTGTGGGTGCTTGAAGGTACTTGTGGGTACTTGCCCCGGGTACTTGTGGGTGCTTGAAGGTACTTGTGGGTACTTGCCCAGGGTACTTGTGGGTGTTTCTAGGTACTTGTGGGTGCTTGTAGGTACTTGTGGGTACTTGCCACGGGTGCCTCTGGGTGCTTGCCCCGGGAACTTGCGGGTACTTGCCACTGGTGCCTCTGGGTGCTTGCCCCGGGTGCTTGCAGGTACTTGCCCCGGGTGCTCCTGGGTGCTTACCCCGGGTGCTTGTAGGTACTTGCCTCGGGTGCTTGTAGGTAGTTGCTCCGGGTGCTTGTAGGTACTTGCTCCGGGTAATTGTAGGTACTTGCCTCGGGTGCTTGTAGGTACTTGCTCCGGGTGCTTGTAGGTACTTGCTCCGGGTGATTGTAGGTACTTGGCTCCGGGTGATTGTAGGTACTTGCTCCGGGTGCTTGTAGGTACTTGCCCCGGGTACTTGTAGGTGCTTGTGAGTGCTTGTAGGTACTTGCCCCGGTGCTTGTAGGTGCTTTGCCTCCTCCATAGGATTAACATTACGCTAAATTTTGGAAGCTCGTAACTCTGGTTATATTAGAGATACGGGGATATCCTTTGATTATGTAATAGTCATATTTGTCCCTTCCCTCCTTCGTTAACATTAGTTTATGCTACAAAAAAGTTTGAAATTGACAATCTCAGATCGTCTTTGTGAAGTTTTAAGGATATCCGAATTTCATATTGGGCTTATGACAATTTTGAGCTAAATGTTAAACGGACATAAATCAGCATTTTTAAAAATTTTGTAAAATTGTCAATTTGGTCCAATTTCTGGAATTTTTAGGGGGGCGCCTTGCGTTTCAATAAATGATTGGTAAAAATTGTATTATGTTAATTACTATAAGAATACAAACTTTTATTGATTTACGTTTTTTTTTTTTGAAGTATCATTATAAATAAATGTCTGATTGAGCTAAAGTTATGGTCCCCTTTATATATGTTTCTGCTTAGTGCAGATTTTGAAAATGTAAAACAGTTTCTTAACATTCTTAATTAAAATGAAGTCTGAAGGAACATATATTAATCAAAAATGTCTTGATTAGAATCAAGACCTAAAAAGTATCGATAAGACTGAGGTTATCACTTGTCTGAAGGATCAGATATTAATTTTTCTTTTTAATTGAAACTTAAATGCATGCTTAAGAAAAAAACAACGTTCCATTACCGTTTTCCGTTGAAATAAATTATTTTACTGGTAATCAATTTCAAGAATTTACTTATCTCGGCTTTTCGACCACAATTCCATTCCCCGAAAACATTTTATCATTACATTAATTACTTTTGGGAGAGTACGTGTATGGTTTGCGTTTTAAAAGGTTCCTAAAGACGTTACATGCCCATTCGTGACCGGCACGCTTCGCAGTGGAACATTTTAATTATTCTAAAACCAATGGCGCCAAATTCAATAGGGACAGTAACATTTTTACTCGCGGTTTTGCAAAATGATGTAATATCGAGTGTACTTTAGTGAACCGTCGTATTGTTCTTTCTCATAGTTCAGGGCATGATCAGTGTTACTGCCCAATTTCTCTCTCTAGTTTCTAACAAGGGTTAGAGACTATTTGATATGGCACGGCACAACGTTATATACATTTGTAAATTCTAAGTAGCACAAAAGGAAAAATAATCCATTTTTTATATTTTGGTCTGAAATAAATAAACTCATGATAGTAGTTATAACGAACAGAAAGTCAAGAGAATGGCACCGGTAATGAGCAGCAAAAAGAGATGAAAGTTTGCTTCAAGGCAGCAGAGGGACATGGTAGTGAAAATAGTATTCTAGAATTTTGTTCGTTCAAACCTTAATATATCATGAAAAATTCAAGTGAGGAGGCGGCACTACCTAGAAAGATTGATTTTGGCAGATAACAGCGAAAAAGTTATGTACTACACACACTGGGACTATGGGAGAATTTCTGGACCGCAGGTCGCACATGATGAAATTTCAACTCCAGTTTACATCAATTCTCCCTGGTCGTACTAGTAGCAGGTTAAGCTATAGTTTGCTCAGGTCCTGTTAGTCTCGAAAGGGTTATATAGTCCTTGTAACTTTTAAAAGGTTGTTGTCTTGGCTAAACAGTCCGCTATTACAGTTTCTTATTGTTTTATAGGTTTTTTTGACACGTTATCTCCCAAAAGTAATTAATGTAATGATAAAATGTTTTCGGGGAATGGAATTGTGGTCGAAAAGCCGAGATATGAAAATTTTTGAAATTGATTACCAGTAAAATAATTTATTTCAACGGAAAACGGTAATGGAACGTTGTTTTTTCTTAAGCATGCATTTAAGTTTCAATTAAAAAGAAAAATTAATATCTGATCCTTCAGACAAGTGATAACCTCAGTCTAATCGATACTTTTTAGGTCTTGATTCTAATCAAGAAATTTTTGATTAATATATGTTCCTTCAGACTTCATTTTAATTAAGAATGTTAAGAAACTGTTTTACATTTTCAAAATCTGCACTAATAGGCCAGGACAGATAGGCCAAAAAAGGGCTTGACCTAGAACATTTGAACATAAAGATGAAAATTGGTACATGTGTTGTTTTTGCCCCAACAAAAAATATACTAAAAGTCCCCTGCTGTAGAGCGCGAGCTTTCGCCGCCATCTTGGAAAATGGCCGCCGGGAATTACAGCCACAATGTATTCCACGTTCTTCTTCAAAAATTATGAAAATTGGTACACACGATGAACGGAGCCACATGAACATCATGGCAAAATTTTACAGCTCTGTGTTCAATAGTTTGGTCGCCATATTGGAAAATGGCCGCCGTCAATGCTAGGTACAGTATATTTCACCATGTTGTTAGAAAATTATGAAAATTAAAAGGTATTATAATCAGAGCTGTGTGAACCTCATAGTAAAATATTGAAGCCAATAGTCAGATAGTTTGGCCGCCATGTTGGAAAATGGCCGCCATCAATGTCATTTAGATACAGTATATGGTTCAAAAATTATGAAAATTGGTAGTAATTATGATGAAGATCGTCTTAACATCATACTTGAAAATTGAAGACGTGCTACTGATAGTTTGGGCGCCATCTTCGGAAATGACTGCTTGAAATGCCAAATATATTACCTATATATAAATGTTTTCGATATTTTTTTATTCAGTTGATGATTTTCATGAACGTATTAAACGCCATAAAAATAACTATTTTCGAGTCTAAATTATCGACCCATCTTCAAAAATGGTCGCAGAAATATTACTATAATAAAATCTGGAAAAAAGGAAAGGAAAGCCATATTACTCGGATTTTGGTTAGGAAAAATCGTTTTATATGGGGTAAATACATTCTAGTGTCGTCAAGGATTAGATTTAAGACACATTTTTAACATTTCGTTCTTATTTCTCGTCATTCTGAAGATTTTTTTATTACGGCTAATACCTTGACAATGACCACACATTGCCCAGCAAGCTAATCCAGATCGTCTACATTCACAGTTCTTTATACAAGATGTTCTGCAAACTGCAGGTACAAATTATGAGTGTTATAAGTTCATTTGATGCCGGAAGGAGAATGGTGTGAATGGTTCTTCGACTTTTGCGATCGCGAACCAATCCCCACTGTTCGGGATTAAATCGTTTCCTAGCTATTGTTGGACTTGAAGATACGCTCGAAAAAAATGTAGTTTTGCGGCGTCGGTTGTTGGATGAAGCTTCGCGAGATCAAATGAGGACTTGACAGTATGTGTGACAACGGTTCCATTATACGTGTAATATCTACATAGTTGAAGCGTGACGTGACAGACGTGTCAATTATCACTCTAAAAAAAGCGAAAATAAATCTCTCTTCGGCAGCAGCTATGGCTTCCTTAGATGCAATATGGTCATTAAAAAAGCGCAACAAGTTTGTAAGATGTTGATTATCTGTCATTACTTTAAACCATGCCTTATCATAATCACACCCAGTTACAGCACGTAAATGAAAGAAGTGTTCTCTTAACCTTTTTAACTCAAAGGATTTGTCGTGGCGGAGGGGCCCGAGTTCGGTGTGACGGTTCGAGAGTTCCTTGGGTTCGCCCTTGGTTCAGACCGTTCCTTGCCCCATTCCGTGAAGGTTTTGCCCGCCCAAGTGTTGCCTTGGGTCGCCCCCGTTATTGGCAATCGTCTATGGGCGCGGATACACTATTTGTTTGGGCCGTATGGCACTTTTGTGCTTGGATAGAACTCCCCCGTCCCCTCGAGTCTTCTGCTGCCTTAATCCTTCCCTGTCACCGACCACCTCCTGACTGGGCTCGCCGTTGACGGTGTCCAGCTTCTGTCACCTGCTCAAGTGGCGTTTTTCGGGCCCGCTGGCCGATCCCGTGTGCAATGACAGCGGTTCCGCAGGTCCAATTTGGAATATGATGGGGAGGGGCGCTGACAAGGCCCCCAGCTAAGTGTAGCGCCTAATCAAGGGTTCTGACATGCAATTATTATGAAAAATCTTCAGGATGACGATGAATATGTATGAAATGATAGAGATTTGTCTAAATTCTAATCTTAAACAACATTAGAATGTATAAACCCCATATTAAATCATATTCTCTAATCAACATGTTGAGAATAACAGCTTAGAATAACTTTTCTTTCTATCAGAATTTAGGGCAATGATTTTCATGTTGCCATTTTTAAAGATGGCGTCGATAATTTCGAGTTCGAGATATCCATTTTTTGTTGTTTATTACGTTAATGAAAATCATCTATTCAAAAAAGGAATTTCAAAAAGATTTATATATTTGAAATATATTTAGCATTTCCAGCAGACATTTTCGAAGATGGCGCCAAAACTATCAGTTGCACGTCTTCGATATTCAAGTATGATGTTTAGACGGTCTTTAACATAATTATTACCAATTTTCATAATTTTTGAACCATATACTGTATCTATATGACATTGATGGCGGCCATTTTCCAACATGGCGGCCAAACTATCTGATTAATGGCTTCAATATTTTACTATGTAGTTCACACAGCTCTGATTGTAATACCTATCAATTTTCATAATTTTCCAACAATATGGTGAAATATACTGTACCTAGCATTAACGGCGGCCTATTTCCAATATGGCAACCAAACTATCGAACACAGAGCTGTAAACTTTGGCCATGATGTTCATGTGGTTTCAATCATAATGTGTACCAATTTTTATAATTTTTGAAGAAGAACGTGGAATACATTGTAGCTGGCATTCCCGGCGGCCATTTTCCAAGATGGCGGCGAAAGCTCGCGCTCTACAGCAGGGGACTTTTAGTATATTTTTTGTTGGGTCAAAAACAACACATGTACCAATTTTCATCTTTATGTTCAAATGTTCTAGGTCAAACCCTAAAAGTCCTGGGCTATAAGCAGAAACATATATAAAGGGGACCATAACTTTAGCTCAATCAGACATTTATTTATAATGACACTTCAAAAAAAAAACGTAAATCAATAAAAGTTTGTATTCTTATAGTAATTAACATAATACAATTTTTACCAATCATTTATTGAAACGCAAGGCGCCCCCCTAAAAATTCCAGAAATTGGACCAAATTGGCAATTTTACAAAATTTTTAAAAATGCTTATTTATGTCCGTTTAACATTTAGCTCAAAATTGTCATAAGCCCAATATGAAATTCGGATATCCTTAAAACTTCACAAAGACGATCTGAGATTGTCAATTTCAAACTTTTTTGTAGCATAAACTAATGTAAACGAAGGAGGGAAGGGACAAATATGACTATTACATAATCAAAGGATTTCCCGTATCTCTAATATAACCAGAGTTACGAGCTTCCAAAATTTAGCGTAATGTTAATCCTATGGAGGAGGCAAAGTACCTACAAGCACCGGGGCAAGTACCTACAAGCACTCACAAGCACCTACAAGTACCCGGGGCAAGTACCTACAAGCACCCGGAGCAAGTACCTACAATCACCCGGAGCCAAGTACCTACAATCACCCGGAGCAAGTACCTACAAGCACCCGGAGCAAGTACCTACAAGCACCCGAGGCAAGTACCTACAATCACCCGGAGCAAGTACCTACAAGCACCCGGAGCAAGTACCTACAAGCACCCGGGGCAAGTACCTACAAGCACCCGAGGCAAGTACCTACAAGCACCCGGGGTAAGCACCCAGGAGCACCCGGGGCAAGTACCTGCAAGCACCCGGGGCAAGCACCCAGAGGCACCCGTGGCAAGTACCCGCAAGTTCCCGGGGCAAGCACCCAGAGGCACCCGTGGCAAGTACCCACAAGTACCTACAAGCATCCACAAGTACCTTCAAGCACCCACAAGTACCCGGGGCAAGTACCCACAAGTACCTTCAAGCACCCACAAGTACCTAGAAACACCCACAAGTACCCTGGGCAAGTACCCGCAAGTACCTTCAAGCACCCACAAGTACCCGGGGCAAGTACCCACAAGTACCTTCAAGCACCCACAAGTACCCGGGGCAAGTACCTACAAGTACCTTCAAGCACCCACAAGTACCCGGGGCAAGTACCCACAAGTACCCGGGGCAAGTACCCACAAGTACCTTCAAGCACCCACAAGTACCTAAAAGCACCCACAAGTACCTAAAAGCACCCACAAGTACCTAAAAGCACCCACAAGTACCTAAAAGCACCCACAAGTACCCACAAGTACCTACAAGCACCCACAAGTACCTACAAGCACCCACAAGTACCTACAAGCACCCACAAGTACCTACAAGCACCCACAAGTACCTACAAGCACCCACAAGTACCTACAAGAATCCACAAGTACCTACAAGTACCTACAAGAATCCACAAGTACCCACATGTACCTACAAGAATCCACAAGTACCCACATGTACCTTCAAGAATCCACAAGTACCTACAAGCACCCACATGTACCTACAAGAATCCACAAGTACCCACATGTACCTACAAGTACCTACAAGCACCCACAAGTACCTACAAGAATCCACAAGTACCTACAAGTACCTACAAGTACCTACAAGAATCCACAAGTACCCACATGTACCTACAAGAATCCACAAGTACCCACAAGTACCTACAAGCACCCACAAGTACCTACAAGCACCCACAAGTACCTACAAGCACCCACAAATACCTACAAGTACCCACAAATACCTACAAGTACCCACAAGTACCTACAAGTACCCACAAGTACCCACAAGAACCCACAAGCACCTACAAGCACCCACAAGTACCTACAAGCACCCACGAGTACCTACAAGCACCCACGAGTACCTACAAGCACCCACAAGTACCTACAAGCACCCACAAGTACCTACAAGCACCCACAAGTACCCACAAGTACCTACAAGAACCCATAAGTACCTACAAGAACCCACAAGTACCTACAAGAACCCACAAGTACCTACAAGAACCCACAAGTACCTAAAAGCACCCACAAGTACCTAAAAGCACCCACAAGTACCTAAAAGCACCCACAAGTACCTAAAAGCACCCACAAGTACCTAAAAGCACCCACAAGTACCCACAAGTACCTACAAGCACCCACAAGTACCTACAAGCACCCACAAGTACCTACAAGCACCCACAAGTACCCACATGTACCTACAAGAATCCACAAGTACCCACATGTACCTACAAGAATCCACAAGTACCCACCAGTACCTACAAGAACCCACAAGTACCTACAAGAACCCACAAGTACCTACAAGAACCCACAAGTACCCACAAGTACCTACAAGTACCTAAAAGTACCTACAAGTACCTAAAAGTACCCATAAGTACCTACAAGCACCCACAAGTACCCACAAGTACCTACAAGCACCCACAAGTACCTACAAGCACCCACAAGTACCTACAAGCACCCACAAGTACGTACAAGTACCTACAAGAATCCACAAGTACCTACAAGTACCTACAAGAATCCACAAGTACCCACATGTACCTACAAGAATCCACAAGTACCCACAAGTACCTACAAGCACCCACAAGTACCTACAAGCACCCACAAGTACCTACAAGCACCCACAAATACCTACAAGTACCCACAAATACCTACAAGTACCCACAAGTACCTACAAGTACCCACAAGTACCCACAAGAACCCACAAGCACCTACAAGCACCCACAAGTACCTACAAGCACCCACGAGTACCTACAAGCACCCACGAGTACCTACAAGCACCCACAAGTACCTACAAGCACCCACAAGTACCTACAAGCACCCACAAGTACCTACAAGCACCCACAAGTACCCACAAGTACCTACAAGAACCCATAAGTACCTACAAGAACCCACAAGTACCTACAAGAACCCACAAGTACCTACAAGAACCCACAAGTACCTAAAAGCACCCACAAGTACCTAAAAGCACCCACAAGTACCTAAAAGCACCCACAAGTACCTAAAAGCACCCACAAGTACCTAAAAGCACCCACAAGTACCCACAAGTACCTACAAGCACCCACAAGTACCTACAAGCACCCACAAGTACCTACAAGCACCCACAAGTACCCACATGTACCTACAAGAATCCACAAGTACCCACATGTACCTACAAGAATCCACAAGTACCTACAAGAACCCACAAGTACCCACAAGTACCTACAAGTACCTAAAAGTACCTACAAGTACCTAAAAGTACCCATAAGTACCTACAAGCACCCACAAGTACCCACAAGTACCTACAAGCACCCACAAGTACCTACAAGCACCCACAAGTACCTACAAGCACCCACAAGTACGTACAAGTACCTACAAGAATCCACAAGTACCTACAAGTACCTACAAGAATCCACAAGTACCCACATGTACCTACAAGAATCCGCAAGTACCCACAAGTACCTACAAGCACCCACATGTACC